>NC_089846.1:143165568-143465568 GCF_035609145.1 Eleutherodactylus coqui
TAGATAGATAGATAGATAGATAGATAGATAGATATGAGATAGATAGGAGATAGATAGATAGATAGATAGATAGATATGAGATAGATAGATAGATAGATAGATAGATAGATAGATAGATAGGAGACCACAGCCAGCAGTGATCAAGTGCACTAAGGGGGTCTGAGCCAAACTTTTTCTACCTGGGCCCCTGAGTCTTTAGCTACACATGTGGGCTTATGACTATGGGAGTTTCCATGTGTGTCATTTTTGAAAGTTTTAACACCCCCCCCCCCCTCTCCTTCCCTTCCCCAATTTAGTGTGTCCTGCTGTTATTTGAGAGAAGGGTGGAGTGACTCCTAATTTTAGCTTTTTGTAGAATAGTTAGCAGGGTGCTGTCTTCTATTACCTCCCAAAAGTTCATAAAGATCAACTAAACCCACCTAATAGGCTAATAAGTTCAGGTATCAATTCCATTACAAACAATCTCTCACATTATGTAGATGTCGTACTGCTATATTATGCTCCGGCATTGGGCTCTTATCTAAAAGACAGCTTCTCCCTTTTGACTATTCTTGCAAATGTTGAGTGGAACCTACAGATGGGCCACACTCAACATTATCTCTTTATATTCAACTATCCCACATAATTCTGGTACTACCATCATTGCATCGACATTGGAAAAGCCCCACTCCATACCACCTCTTCAGAAACCGTTTATGACTGACAGCATAAGATTCACAGCTATTCAAACAAACTAAGCGTACAGCAATGGGCATGCTTTTTGTGCCAAGTTTTGCTAATTTGTATGTGGGTGAAAAGTATATAGAAAGTAATAAATATATGAAAAAATGGGCTCCCCTCTCCTGCAGTGCCTCGGTAATTTCAGAAGAATGTAGTGAGAACTGAATCCTCGGAGCGCTGTTGGCTAGCAGCTGTAGTTAAATTCCAAACCAGAAAAGATGGAGGACAGCTCAACCACAGCTGTTGAAAAAGGCCGGATGGCTGAAACGCGTTGAGCGTTCCTGTATACAGTGTCTGTGAGCATACTGCGCTTTCATCAATAAAGAAGCTTGTTTTAGTGGTTGAAGCTGTCCTCCACCCTTTCTTGTGTGAAAAGTATATACTCTCCCAACACCAATGGTCACGCAATATTGTTTTGTACAGACAATACATTGATTGCCTGATTTTTATTTGGGAGGGGTCACCTGTTGAATTTCATGATTTTACCATCTACCTCAATAAGAATGCTTGGAAGCTTACATTCACTGGCCATGACTCTAACATCTCCATCAATTACCTAGATCTAACTCTTAGCAAAAAACAGAATAAAATAATCATAAAAATCAAGAAAGTTGATAGCAACAGCTTGCTACATTTTAAAAGTGCCCATTTAAAAAAACGGAAGGACAACATTCCTTCTGGTCAATTCCATTGCCTCATAAGAAACTGTACTAAAGAGGAAGATTTCCAAACTTAAAGCTCCATTATAAAAAAATAAACTAAAACAAAAAAGTTATCCCTCTGTGTGAGCAACAAAGCCTATGAAAAAGCGAAAAATAGAATTCTTTCAAAGAAAAAAAAGCTGCGAAATGATCTAAGCAATTTTCATTGTAACTTTATTACCACGTACCACTCATCTCATTCTATTAGCAAATTGACAATTGAGAAATATTGGGGCATACTTCTTTAAGACCCATATCTACAATATCCTGCCTGAACCAACAATCACGTTTAGGAGGGCCCAAACGCTACAAAATATATTGGCACCTAGCAGGTTAAAAAAATAAAAACCCTCCCAATTTTCAATTTCCCCTCCCCCCACTATTGTAGGCTGCTACAAATGTATTATCCTAAAATGTAAATGCCATACTAACATTAAAAATAAGGCGATCCCATCCAAAAGCAAGAATACTAACGAAGTATTACGAATCAAAACTTCCATCCGTTGCTCCACCAGTTATGTTCTCTATTTACTAGAATGCTCATGCGGCCTACAATACATTGGAAGAACCACGCAGTGTCTACACACCAGAATAAACAAGCATGGGTCCAATACCAGTATTGGCTGTTTAACACACAGTGGTTTTTAAGGTATGGAGCAATAATGCACAACTGTGATCTTAATGCTTTTACTATCCCGGCGGTGGAGCAGGTACCATCTAACACGATGAATAGGTCCGATATTATGAAAAACGGGAGATCACTGGATATATTGATTAAGTACACTAGTGCCGCTAGGACTGAATGATTAATATTCATTACTAATATGTTATTAATATTTCCATCTTTTTAAAATAATTATATGAATATATTTTTTTTACTTATTTATTTAAAAAATGTTTATTAATTCAATAATTAATTGTTCATTTTCTCTTTTTCCAATTTATATAGCAATGCTACTAGGCCAGCCAGTATATATAAACATCCACAGAACCTGACATTTCTGCCAATATTCCTATTTTTTCAATATCTAGGTTTCAGCTTTAATGTGCATGCTCCATAAAAAAGAAAAAACAACACTGCGGGATTTAAACGCGCTTCAACTGCCCTCCTCCCAAGAACCCGCCATTTCTTCTTTCCTGGAAGTACAAGACATGAATATCCAGTAACATCCCTGGTAAGTCCCATTCTGTCTTTTCTCTCCACTTGCTCTTCTGGACATTGCCTGGTGATCCTTACATTTACAAGCACTGATTACACTCCCTGGTGTCCTTACAATTTGTTCAATGATGGTCAAATACCAATGAAGACAATAGTGCTTATTAGTCATTGTCATTTGTACTAACTGTATGAATTCCCTTCTCCACTACCAACCAGCCCTGCCCAACAATTAAACCCCGCAATTTGTCCAGGGATCTGCAGGAAGGACTCACAGAACTAATGCTGAAGGCCCTTTTACACGCAACAATTATCACTCAAAATTCTTTCAAACGGCCGAAAAGTGAGCGATAATCAGTACGTGTAAGCGCGGGCAGTTGTGCATTATTCGTTCATCGCTGACTTTTAGTCCAAATAAAAACTGTTGTTTGGCTGTTCGCTTTTTGCTTGGCTTAAATGACAATCGTTCAGTGATTTGTGGGGAGGGGTTATCATTTTGCGGGGCGTACTTGCTTGCGTCCAAAAAGGCACAGCAAATCATAGGCCGTCCTGATGTTCACCTCAGAAACTACAAAAAGCATTAAAAATACATTCTCCATCTTCAACTTCGCAAACTAACGTCACGGCATCTACATCAAGGATTTATCTGTGGCCGCCAGCTGCTTTCGCTACTTTTTCCAACTAAAGATCTGTGATAATAAACGCTTCAAATGTCAATTTAGAAAACTCCTTGTTTACTGATACCTACCGCCTCCTGATTCTTTCACAATGCCAATTCAGAGAACGCCTAAATCGGATACCTAGAGATTCTTTCAAATGTCAATTCACAAAGCTTTTTTTTGCACACAAATTATACACATCCATCTACTTTCAAAGGCCAATCCACACTTGCACAATAACAATGTTTTTTTCATCGCCGTATGAACGAATTTTGAGCGATAATAGTTGCGTGTAAAAGGGCCTTTAAGGATACCTGCTCAGGCTCAGGTATTCCTGTGTAAATCACCTTATCACCTTATGCAAACTAGTGCCTAAACTAATACTAGTGTAACGTCCCGCAGCAACGAAGACACAAGGCCTATGCTGAGGAGCTGGCGGGGTAGAGATTGCACTTGTCACGGTGGCTCTACCTGATTCCTCCCCAGAGGGATGCATACAACCACAGGCCAAGGTCTCTTCCAGGAAACTCTGGGACAGCAGTTACCTGTATAGGGTTGTGTAGTCGGCCATCGAAGTCGTCACTCGAGACGTCACCGTTCCTTCACACTGTTGATTATCCAGCGGTAAAAATAAGAGAGTTCACACACTGTTATGCTTAAACACCTAAATCACTGGGAACGGGCAGTGACTGGAACAGTGAGGTAGTAGTAGGGGCAGTAAGTCCGAGGGAGGAGCGCACAGAGGATTCAAAGGAAGAGCAGCTGGCCGATGAGGTGACTGACCCCACCTGGTTTGCAACGCCTACTCAGGACAGGTCTTCAGAGGGGGAGGCAAGGGCAGCAGCAGGGCAGGTTGCAAGAGGCAGTGCAGTGGCCAGGGGTAGAGGCAGGGCCAGACCGAATAATCCACCAAGTGTTTCCCAAAGCACACCCTCGCGCCAAGCCTCCGTGCAGAGGGCTTGGTGTTTAAAGGTGTGGATGTTTTTCAGTGAGTGCGCGGACGACCGAAGAACAGTGGTGTGCAAGCTGTGTTGCACCAAGATCAGCCGGGGAGCCACCAGTACCAGCCTCACCACCACCAGGATGCGCAGGCATATGATGGCCAAGCACCCCACAAGGTGGGACGAAGGCCATTCACCGCCTCCGGGTCACACCACTCCCTCTTCCCCTGTGCCACAACCTGGCACATAGATCCAATCCCCCTCCCAGGACACAGGCACGAGTGCCTCCTGGCCTACACCCACACCCTCACCTCCACTCCATCCAGCAATGTCTCTCAGCACAGCGTTCAGCTGTCGCTAACACAAGCATTGGAACGAAAGCGGAAATATGCCGCCACCCACCCGCATGCACAAGCTTTAAATGTGCACATTGCCGTGCTACTTGGTCCCCAGTCGCCATTATTTTTCCCGGTGTGCCGTCCAAGCCCTACACCAGCACGTCTCCCGCTACATTGTACGTGCCCTCACCAAAGAGGTTACTGGGAAGATCCACTTAACGACGGACACGTGGACAAGTACTGGCGGGGAGGGCCACTATATCTACCTGACGGCACATTGGGTGAACTTGGTGGAGGCTGGGACCGAGTCAGAGCCTGGGACCGCTCACGTCCTACCCACACCCAGATCAGCGGGTCCTACCTCAGTGTTGGTATCTGCGGCCTTTTATGTCACCTCCACCACCTCTACCTCTCAATCAAGAAGTGTGAGCACGTTGCCAGCAGACGGTAGAGCGCAGCGCGGCAGCACAGTGGTGGGCAAACGTCAGCAAGCCGTGCTGAAACTAATCATCTTAGGTGACAAGAGGCATACGGCCCCTGAGCTGTTACAGGGTCTGACAGAGCAGACGGACCTCTGGCTTTCGCCGCTGAGCCTCCAACCGGGCATTGTCGTGTGTGACAACGGCCCTAACCTGGTGGTGGCTCTGCAGCTTGGCAGCCTCACACACGTGCCATGCCTGGCCCACGTCTTCAATATGGTGGATCAGCAGTTTCTGAAAAACTTGTCTGACCTGCTCGGCAAGGTGCGCCGCATCACATTTCCGCAAGTCCACCACGGACGCTGCCACCCTCAAGACCCTGCAACGTCGGTTTCAGCTGCCAGAGCACCAACTGCTGTGAGATGTGCCCACACGCTGGAATTTTATGCTTTGCCTGCTGAGAAGTTTGCTGCTAAGCTTAAAGGCTGATGCTTTGCGGTTGGAACAGGAGATGGGGGATAACAGTATGTCACTTGATAGCCAGACTACCCTCATGGCTATATCTCAGCGCGTTTTGGAGGAGGAGAAGGAGGGGGAAGAGACAGCTGGCCACACTGCAGAGGGTACCCATGCTGCTTGCCTCTCATCTGTTCAGTGTGTATGGGCTAAAGAGGAGGAGGAGGATTCCGAAAGGGACAGCAATGTGTTGCATACTGGAACCCTGGCACACATGGCTGACTTCATGTAAGCTGCCTTTCCCGTGACCCTTGCGTTAGACGCATTCTGTCCAACATGGATTACTGGGTGTACACCCTTCTAGACCAACGGTATAAGGCGAACCTTTCCACTCTCATTCCCGAAGAAGAAAGGGGTACGAGAGTGATGCAAAACCACAGGGCCCTGGTGGAAAAAGTGAGGCTAAAGTTCCCATCTGACAGCGCTAGTGGCAGAATACGCAGTTCAGAGGGCCAACTAGCAGGGGAGGCACGGGGATCAGGCAGTATGTCCAGCGCAGGCAGGGGAACACTCTCCAAGGCCTTTGCCATCTTTATGGCTCCCCAGCAAGACAGTGTCACCACTCCCCCATCAAGGCTGAGTCGGAGGGAACACTGTAAAAAGATGGTGAGGGAGTACGTAGCTGATCATACCACCGTCCTCCGTGATGCATCTGCTCCATACAACTATTGGGTGTCAAAGCTGGACACGTGGCACGAACTTGCGCTGTACACCCTGGAGATGCTGGCCTGCCCTGCTGCTAGCGTCTTGTTAGAGAGGATGTTTAGTGCAGCTGGGGGAATCATCACGGATAAGCATACCTCCAGGCTCTGTTACAAATTAACCAAGAACGAGCTGTATCTTCAAAAAATGTTTGTGGGTTTTACCTGCCCTCGGTGCTCAGCAATTTTTCAGGGGTACACTTGTACTCTTGGTACGCCAATTTTTTCATGAGATTGCCAATACTGTTAGCAAACTAGTTTTTCCAGGCTTTGCCTATACTCTTGGTAAACAAATTTTTACTGGGGTCCGTCTATACTCTTGGTACACCAATGTTACTGGGGTCCGCCTATACTGTTGCTACAGAAATGTTACTGGGGTCCGCCTATACTGTTGCTACAGAAATGTTACTGGGGTTCGCCTATACAATTGCTACAGAAATGTTAGAGGTGTTCGCCTATACTTTTGCTATAGAAATGTTACTGGGGTCTGCCTATACTTTGGCTACAGAAATGTTACTGGGGTCTGCCTATACCTTTTATACTGAATGGTTTGAGGGGTTCGCCTATACTTTTGCTACAGAAATGTTACAGGGGTTCGCCTATAGTCTTGCTACAGAAAAGTTACTGGGGTCCGCCTATACTCTTGCTACAGAAATGTTACTGGGGTCCACCTATACTCTTGCTACAGAAATGTTACTGGGGTCCGCCTATACTCTTGCTACAGAAATGTTACAGGGGTTTGCCTATACTCTTGCTACAGAAATGTTACTGGGGTCTGCCTATACTTTGGCTGCAGAAATGTTACTGGGGTCTGCCTATACAGTTTCTACTGAATGGTTTGAGGGGTTCGCCTATACTTTTGCCACAGAAATGTTACTGGACTCCGCCTATACTCTTGGTACAGAAATGTTACTGGGGTCCACCTATACTCTTGCTACAGAAATGTTACAGGGGTCTGCTTATACTTTTGCTACAGAAATGTTACTGGGGTCTGCCTATACAGTTTCTTCTGAATGGTTTGAGGGGTTCGCCTATACTCTTGCTACAGAAATGTTACAGGGGTTCACCTATACTTTTGCTACAGAAATGTTACTGGGGTCCGCCTATACTTTGGCTACAGTAATGTTACTGTGGTCTGCCTATGCTGTGGGTGCACAAAGACTTCCCATCGCGATGTTTTACCTATTTGGCACAAGTACACTGACTGACTTGGGCAGAAATGTGGGTCGAGGCCGAGGTCCTTGCCGGGGTGAAACTCTGCCATGTTTGGGTACTCTGATTTCCTTATGTGTAATACCATCTTTGTGCATCCATGGCATAGGCGAGCCCAAAGAACTCAAAGACTTCCCATTGCGGTGTTGAGCTATCTGACACCTACACAGAATGAATTGCTATGTAACTCGCGACACCTTGGGTCACACAAAGTGGAGGCTGGGACCGAGCCTGACCCAGGGCGCCCTCACGTACTTCCCACACAGAGTATTGCGGGTCCTACCTCAGTCATGTTTTATTGGCCTTATTATGCCACCTGCTTTTCCTGATCGGGGTCTGGGGATCAGTGCTGGGCAACATGTATTTTCTCTCATGTTACCACAGTTATCTGAGACACTGGTTTTGGCCAAACAAAAGGAGTGTTACTGCATTAATGAGAAGTTCACAGCTGCACTAGCATCCAAGTCCGCTTTTTGCCCACGATTACTGACGGTGTGAGCCGAGGTTGAGGTCCTTGACAGGGTGAAACTGCCTTGTTTGGGCGCTCTGATTTCCTTATGTGTAATACTTTTTACTTCACCAGAAAGCAAATGACGACAGCACACGCCAAACCTCAATGTGGAGAGTGAGGAAACCGCTGGGCAAGAAACTGCACGCTTCTTTGCCGGTCCGTCCATTCATAGGGTCTATTTCATGTTTATGGGTGTTTTTAATATATTCACTTTTATGTTGGGTTTTTGTATTGGTTAAGGGGAGTGGTTTATTTACATATAAGTCTGTGTCTGTGTATTGTGTCATTTGAACTTGACAAAGACCATAGCATGGTTGAAACGTTGTTTTATGCTGGATGAATTAAAGTGTTGAGATAAATATCCATGGATGCTGCTTCTCTTCTGATACATTGGTTCTTAATACTTTTTACTTGGGTTCCCGGGGCTTGCCTATGCTGTGGGTGCACAAAGACTTCCCATTGCGTTGTTTTACCTGTCTGGCACAAATACGCTGATTGACTAGGGCAGAAATGTGGGCCGAGGCCGAGGCCCTTAGCAGGGTGAAACTCTGCCATTTTTGGGCACTCTGATTTCCTCATGTGTAATATCATGTTTGAGTTCCTTGGGCTCGCCTATGCTGTGGGTGCACAAAGACTTCCCATCAGACTGTTTTACCTATCTGGCACAAATACACTCTCTTGGGCAGAAATGTGGGCCGAGGCCGAGGTCCTTGGCGGGGTGAAACTCTGCCATGTTTGGGCACTCTGATTTCTTCCTGTGTAGTACCATCTTTGTGCACCGACAGCATAGGCGAGCGCAAGGAACTTAAAGACTTCCTATTGCATTGTTAAGCTATCTGACACCTACACAGAATGAATTGTGTGGGGACACATGGATTTCCCATTGCTATGTAATTCCCGGCACCTTGGGTCACACAAGGTGGAGGCTGGGACCGAGCCTGACCCATGGCCCACTCATGTGCTTCCCACACAGAGTATTGCTGCATTGTGGAGATGTGTAGAAGTGCTGGCACCTGAGTCCCCTTTATGCCCACGTTTGCGGCTTCTGACAATTTTGTGACGGAGGTGGCACGGGATTGGAATGATGATCGTACGTCAGTCTATCATCAATTCTCAACAGCATTGTGGGTTATCGCCCCGCCCCTTTTAAAGAGGGTCGCTGCCTAGCCCTGCCAACCCTCTGCAGTGTGTGCCTCCGGTTCCTCCTCATCCATTACGCACTTATAAATAGACATGAGGGTGGTGTGGCTATGAAGCGAGTGTGTGGCATGAGGCCAGCTGAACGTTGTGCAGGGAAATTTTCGTGTGCGCTGTGGACGCAGGGTCGTGCGGGGAGGTGGGAGTTGGACAGCAATGCCAGCATGTAACCCAGGAGAAGAGGCAGCGGTGTCACCCGCAGGCAGTGATTGTCCAGGGTTGCAGGTAATGTGCTGCTTAGCTAAGATGTGCCAGCGCGTGTGCCTTTTTGATGAGGGTTTGTCCCAAGTAAATTGTTAGGGGGGTGACGCCAGACTCTTGCCACCATTTTGGCTTAATAGTGGGACCTGGGAGCCTCAGATGCACCCATGCATGCTGCCCCTGCCCTTCCCTATCCGTTTCTGTGGTGTTTCCATGACTTTCTGATGTTTTCTAGTGTTTGACAAGTCATCAGATATGCGGAGCATCGGTCCTATACAAAAAGCGGAATTGTGGAATCCAATATATTTCATTGAACAGCGTACGTATTATTGCGGATCATACGATCGCGGAATCCACAATTCAAATCCTGTCTTGTGAGAGCGGCCTGTGTGTACTGACCTACAGAATAAAGATAACGTCATTTTATTGCATCATGAACGCCACAAAAGCAGAAGCAGACGTGTGCAGGGTCACCTTAAAGAGGAGATAAGAGCTCTGCTGCCTCGGGGTAACATGATGTCTACAGGAAGGACTGTTAGTAAGATCCCCGGAGCCAGATGAGCCTGACGTCAGTTCTTGACAAGTTGGTTCTTTCTTACACACAAGTATGTGATATAATGGGCCGCATGCATCCTGTGCTGACATATGCAGTCCTGCCCCATCATATATAGTGACGTCCTACTGAGCTTTACACAACAGATCCCTCCCGGGCCCCGGACTGGAGTTTTCTGGTATTCCTCTACTTGGCCTCCCGGATATATATATACTCTTGATGGTAATTCTCTGAATACTAGAAATATCCGGACCAGTTGGAATTCTGTTGACTTTATTCCGAGGACAAGAAGTGCTGATGTAGTAGCCCAGAGTTAGGGCCTTCTCGTCTCTTGTTTGTCCCCATGCAAATCGCTTGTGTGTGTACGTCTGGTGTCTGCTTTACCCAACTTGAGTGTGGCTGTTCCCTTGTCTCCTCAACTTGGTTGGTGTTACATTTTTTACGTGTGTTTAGGGTGGGCGTGGTAGAAGGGGCGGAGTTGAGTTGGGGAAAGAAAAAAAAAGAGAGATGTAGTTGGCAGAGGAGGATGTGTGGAGAGGGCTTAGGCTCCGACGAAGCCATCCAGGCTAAACTCCATCCTCCCCCACTTGATCATGAGAGGCGATTCCTTGGGAAAATTTGGAAGGAGAAAGAGAGGCAGCATAGTGAGGAGCTGCTGCTACCAGAGGAAGGTTTCCGGAGGTCAGGAGGCAGAGGGTGGTGTTGGGCACACAAGAGAGACCTACAAAACGTGAGTGTAGCTTGCCCCTATGTAAAACAAGGGTCAGGCAATCCTGCAGCAGATCCACCTTTACCTCCATGAACCGACCATCCAGATAACTGAGACTGGCGGGTGGACCCCGTTCAAGTGGAAGAGAGTAGAAAATAGGTAGAAGTGATTTTGCATTGATTAAATGAACTGTTAAAGTAAATGTGTCTCAAGATTTGCAAATTGTGAACTGTTTATGGAAGTTTATCCCAAGAGTTGAATAAACTGTGTACCTTCGGTTTACCTTATCCGCTCTGGTCTGGACTCTTTATTTAGTGCGGGAGAGTTCGGGCAGCCTACAGCTTCCACCTCTATTTTCAAACTCCTGCACTCTGGCACAGAATTTGGCTGCCAAAGAGGGTGAAGAAATCTGCCTTGGTTAGTCGCAGCTACGCTCCGTGCTGCCGAGTGTAGTTGTTCCTATGGCAGTGTGAATCCAGCCCTGAGATGTGATTTAGAGCTCGTTCTCACTGGCATGTATATTTTATTACTAGAGATGAGCGAGCACCAAAATGCTCGGGTGCTCGTTACTCGAGTCGAACTTTTCGCGATGCTCGAGGGTTCGTTTTGAGTAACGAACCCCATTGTAGTCAATGGGCGACCCGAGCATTTTTGTATATCGCCGATGCTCGCTAAGGTTTTCATTTGTGAAAATCTGCAAAATCCAAGAAAGTGCTGGAAACAACACAGAAACGGATAGTGCAGGCGAGGGGCAACATGCTGGGCTGCATTTCAGGTTCCCAGGTCCCACTAATAAGCCACAATAGCGGCAAGAGTGCCCCCCCCCCCCCCCCTACCAATTTTTACTTCGGACAAACCCTCATTAGCATGGCATACCTTAGCTAAGCACCACACTACCTCCGACAAAGCACAATCACTGCCTGCGGGAAACACGTTGCCTCTTCTCCTGGGTTACATGCTGCCAAACCCCCCCGCACGACCCAGTATCCACAGCGCACACCAAAGTGTCCCTGCGCAGCCTTCAGCTGCCCTCATGCCACACACTGGTCTCATAGCCACACCACCCTCATGTCTATTTTTAAGTGTGTCTGCCATGAGGAGGAACCGCAGGCACACACTGCAGAGGGTTGGCAGGGCCAGGCAGCGACCCTCTTTAAAAGGGGCAGGGCCATAGCCCACAATGCTGTACAGAACAATGAGAAATCCAATGCTGTGCCACCTCCATCAGGAGCTGTAAACGTGGGCATAGCAATGGGGAATCCATGTGCCACACAGTATTCATTCTGTCAAGGTGTCGCAGAGCTCAATCCACACTGCAAGGGGAAAGCCGTCTGCGCTCTGCCATCTACCTAAGTCAGTCAGTGTCTTTGTGCCAGACAGGTCAAACACCGCAATGGGAACTAAGTTTGCACCAACAGCATAGGGGGGTCCTAGGAAGCCCAAGACATGAACCAAAAGTGATCTGAGCGGCCAAACATGGCAGACTTGCACCGCGCCCATGGCATAGGCCTCAGCCCACAGATTCAGCAATCCTAGGCTGAAAGCGGACTTTCACTGCACCCAGGACATAGGCCTCTGCACAAACCCTCAGCAATCGCATGCCTACAGCGGACTCCAATGCTAGCGTAGCTGTGCACGTCTCATTAGCGCTGTATTGCTCCTGTAGTTTGTCCCAATGCAGTGCCCCGGATAGTAGAGCTAACGTCAGATTAAATACAGGTGGGCTTCGGCCCACACTGCATGCCCCAGTCAGACCGGGGTTTTTAATACATAGACACAGGCAGGTACAACTCACTAATGTGAAGTCCGTGTGGACCGACAGCATAGGTGGGTCCCAGGAAGCCACCGGCGGTACATAAATATATCCCATTGCATTGCCCAGCCCAGCTGAGGTTACGTCCGAAGAAATGCAGGTGGGCTTCGGCCCACACTGCATGCCCCAGTCTGACCAGGGTTTTTAATACATAGACACTGGCATGTACAACTCCCTAATGTGAAGTCCGTGTGGACCCACAGCATGGGTGGCTCCCTGGAACCCACCGGCGGTACATAAATAAATCCCATTGCAGTGCCCAGCACAGCTGAGTTAACGTCAGGTTTAATGCAGGTGGGCTTCGGCCCACAGTGCATGCCCCAGTCAGACTGGTAATATGTACCTTAACAGTAACCGCGTTGGTGGGAATGTGGTGGCGACTGCGGACCTAGTAGCGTGGTTTTATTTAGTTGGTTTTCGGAATGTGGCCAGGATTAAGTGGGCCATGGTGGGGGGGCTCTGTTGTTGTGTCGGTAAAGGTGAAATTCTTGGACTGCCACCAGACGGACCAATGCAAAGGTATTTGCCAAGAATGTTTTCATTTTTGGAGGAGGAGGGGGATGTTTTTGAGGCACTACGTGTCCGTGGTTATATGCACCTTAACAGTAACCGCGTTGGTGGGAAATGGCCTCGCCACCATCATGTCTTTGGGAAGCCTCCGTTTCCACACCCCAGTGACATAGCATTAGCAGCGGTATAGGCAGAGCCCAGAATTAGTAACATTTCAGTAGTAGCATTAGGGACAGGCCCAAGTAACATATCACTAGCAGCATTATAGGGGGAGCACAGTATTAGTTCCATTTCAGTAATAGTAGCAGTCCAGACAGGCCCCAGTAACAATTCCGAAGCAGCAGTATAGGGGGAGCACAGTATTAGTTCCATTTCAGTAGTAGTAGCAGTCAAGACAGGCCACAGTAACAATTCCGAAGCAGCAGTATAGGGGGAGCACAGTCTTAGTTCCATTTCAGTAATAGTAGCAGTCAAGACAGGCCACAGTAACAATTCCGAAGTAGCAGTATAGGGGGATCACAGTATTAGTTCCATTTCAGTAGTAGTAGCAGTCAAGACAGGCCCCAGTAACAATTCCGAAGCAGCAGTATAGGGGGAGCACAGTATTAGTTCCATTTCAGTAGTAGTAGCAGTCAAGACAGGCCCCAGTAACAATTCCAAAGCAGCAGTATAGGGGGAGCACAGTATTAGTTCCATTTCAGTAGTAGTAGCAGTCAAGACAGGCCCCAGTAACAATTCCAAAGCAGCAGTATAGGGGGAGCACAGTATTAGTTCCATTTCAGTAGTAGTAGCAGTCAAGACAGGCCACAGTAACATTCCCGTTGCACCAGTTTAGGGAGATAACAGTCTCTTTCACATTTCAGTAGTTGCAGTATAGACAAGGCCCCAGTTACATTTATGTAGCAAAAGTGTAGGCCAACCCCACACACCTTGCGTGTTGCAGGGTCCGCAGGGTGTCAGCGTCCGTGTTGGACTTGCGGAAATGTGCGCTGACCCGGCGCACCTTTCCAAGCAGGTCTGACAAGCGTGGGTAGCTTTTCAGAAACCGCTGAACCACCAAATTAAAGACGTGGGCCAGGCATGGCACGTGCGTGAGGCTGCCGAGCTGCAGAGCCGCCACCAAGTTACGGCCGTTGTCACACACGACCATGCCCGGTTGGAGGCTCAGCGGCGAAAGCCAGCGGTCGGTCTGCTCTGTCAGACCCTGCAGCAGTTCGTGGGCCGTGTGCCTCTTCTCTCCTAAGCTGAGTAGTTTCAGCACGGCCTGCTGGAGCTTGCCCACCGCTGTGCTGCCACGCCGTGCGACACCGACTGCTGGCGACGTGCTGCTGCTGACACATCTTGATTGCGAAACAGAGGTTGCGTAGGAGGAGGAGGAGGAGGGTGGTTTAGTGGAGGAAGCATACACCGCCGCAGATACCACCACCGAGCTGGGGCCCGCAATTCTGGGGGTGAGTAGAACGTGAGCGGTCCCAGGCTCTGACTCGGTTCCAGCCTCCACTAAATTCACCCAATGTGCCGTCAGGGAGATATAGTAGCCCTGCCCGCCTGTGCTTGTCCACGTGTCCGTAGTTAAGTGGACCTTGGCGGTAACCGCGTTGGTGAGGGCGCGTACAATGTTGCGGGAGATGAGGTTGTGCAGGGCTGGGACGGCACATCGGGAAAAGTAGTGGCGACTGGGAACCGAGTAGCGCGGGGCCGCCACCGCCATCATGCTTTTGAAAGCCTCCGTTTCCACAACCCTATACGGCAGCATCTCCAGGCTGATCAATTTGGCAATGTGCACGTTTAACGCTTGAGCGTGCAGGTGCGTGGCAGCGTACTTGCGCTTGCGCTCAAACAGTTGCGCTAGCGACGGCTGGACGCTGCGCTGAAAGACATTGCTGGATGGGGCCGAGGACAGCGGAGGTGAGGGTGTGGGTGCAGGCCAGGAGACGGTAGTGCCTGTGTCCTGAGAGGGGGGTTGGATCTCAGTGGCAGGTTGGGGCACAGGGGGAGAGGCAGTGGTGCAAACCGGAGGCGGTGAACGGCCTTCGTCCCACCTTGTGGGGTGCTTGGCCATCATATGCCTGCGCATGCTGGTGGTGGTGAGGCTGTTGGTGGTGGCCTCCCGGCTGATCTTGGCGTGACAAAGGTTGCACACCACAGTTTGTCGGTCGTCTGCACTCTCAGTGAAAAACTGCCACACCTTTGAGCACCTCGGCCTCTGCAGGGTGGCATGGCGCGAGGGAGCGCTTTGGGAAACAGTTGGTGGATTATTTGGTCTGGCCCTGCCTCTACCCCTGGCCACCCCACTGCCTCTTCAAACCTGTGCTGCGGCTGCAATTGCCTCCCCCTCTGAAGACCGGTCCTCAGTTGGCTTATCACACCAGGTGGGGTCAGTCACCTCATCGTCCAGCTGCTCTTCCTCCGAATCCTCTGTGCGCTCCTCCCTCAGACTTACTGCCCTTACTACTATCCCACTGATAGACAACTGTGTCTCATCGTCATCGTCCTCCTCACCCACTGAAAGCTCTTGAGACAGTTGCCGGAAGTCCCCAGCCTCATCCCCCGGACCCCGGGAACTTTCCAAAGGTTGGGCATCGGTCACGACAAACTCCTCCGGTGGGAGAGGAACCATTGCTGCCCATTCTGGGCAGGGGCCCGAGAACAGTTCCTGGGAGTCTGCCTGCTCCTCAGAATGTATCATTGTAATGGAGTGAGGAGGCTGGGAGGAAGGAGGAGCAGCAGCCAGAGGATTCAGAGTTGCAGCAGTGGACGGCGTAGAAGTCTGGGTGGTCGCTAGATTGCTGGATGCACTTTCTGCCATCCACGACAGGACCTGCTCACACTGCTCATTTTCTAATAAAGGTCTACCGCGTGGACCCATTAATTGTGAGATGAATGTGGGGACGCCAGAAGCGTGCCTCTCTCCTAATCCCGCAGCAGTCGGCTGCGATACACCTGGATCAGGAGCTCGGCCTGTGCCCACACCCTGACTTGGGCCTCCGCGTCCTCGCCCCCGTCCACGTCCTCTAGGCCTACCCCTACCCCTCAGCATGGTGTATTACGAGATTAGCAGAAACAGAACGCTGTAATTAAATGTGCCGCTTATTGGCCTGTGGTTGGAGGCTGACTTCGCGTACGTAACGCACTGCAGAGACAGGCAACAATTATGCGCAAGGCTGGGTATTAATTCAACAACTACTCCCCCCAGCAGAGACGCAGTAAACTGAAGGCAGTGACAGGCAGGCCTAATATAGTATTTTTTGGAAGTTTTTGTGAACAACCACACTGCCTGTGATATACAGTGTATTTCGATTTCCCTGTTGGAGGCTGACTTTGCGTACATAATGCACTGCAGAGGCAGGCAACAATTATGCGCAAGGCTGGGTATTAATTCAACAACTACTCCCCCAGCAGAGACGCAGTAAACTGAAGGCAGTGACAGGCAGGCCTAATATAGTATTTTTTGGAAGTTTTGGGGAAAAAGCCCACTGCCTATATAGCCAGTATACCTCTTTCCCTGCCTCACCAGTACTGCCCCTATACTCTGTAAAATGACTGCAGACTGAGGACGCTATGGTCTGCACGCCGGATATACAAAAATAAAAATTGTGCAACACTGCTAAAAGCAGCCTACACAGTACTGCACACGGTCAGATGTGGCCCTAAGAAGGACCGTTGGGGTTCTTGAAGCCTACAATAACTCCTAACACTCTCCCTATAGCAGCAGCAGCATCAGCAGCACTTTCCCTGATCTCTGTCAGAATGCATCTGAGGCGAGCCGCGGGAGGGGCAGATTTAAATACTCGGGTGTCATCTGATCTCCCCAGCCACTCACTGCAGGGGGGTGGTATAGGGCTGGAACGTCACAGGAGGAAGTTGTAATGCCTTCCATGTCTTTCTATTGGCCAGAAAAGCGCGCAAATTTCTCAGAGATGAAAGTGAAAGTAACTCGAACATCGCGTGGTGCTCGCCTCTAGTAACGAGCATCTCGAACACGCTAATACTCGAACGAGCATCAAGCTCGGACGAGTATGCTCGCTCATCTCTATTTATTACATGCGTAATATGCTGCACTGAATCCCCATTGATTTACATTGGGGTATTTTTTACATGACTTTTGGTAGCGTGACAAAAGTGCAGCATGTCCTGTTTCATTGCATATTATTCACCGAAATAGGCCGTAGAAGTGAATGTGGCAGCACAAATATGCAACCAGCAGATGGGTTGAAATACGCAAGGAATAGGCATTTGCTCGCCTGACAAGACGTAGAGATGAATGTGCCGTAGAATATGCCAGTTTGCTCAGCCGGTAGGGACAACGTGCGGGCATGATGGAAGCCCGGTCAAGCTGCTCATTTCTGCCATCAATTTTAAATACAAGTCCTGTTCCTTTAGTGATGCAGTTAGTAGGCGCAGCAGTAAAGTGGCAGCAACACACAGTACAGACTTCAGGTTGTTCAGAGACATTGTGGGAAACGCCTTGAAGGAGGATTGCTGTTTTCCTGAAGTGATGCAAGGCGTTTTAACACAAAAACGCCTCACATTCCGCGGGGACATCGCATGTTGGAGAGCGCGATATCGGGCCAAGTTTTACAGCCCGACATCGCACTCCCCCGTGTGAAATTAGCCTTACAGATGTTTTTGCCTATAAAAGAATAGCCATTACAGATGTGTTTGCCTGTAACTGCCTAACAAAGCTTCTAAATAAATGAGTTTTATTGTTTAACCGTTACCCTGTTTCCTGGAGCACCTTCTCACCCAATACCACCTGTACTGAGTACTACACCATCCTGCAGGGAAGGGGGCAACAACCCCAACATGACCTCTTCCCTTTTTGCTCGTAGCGGGCTCAGGCCTGAATAGGAGAAACTGTCACAACAAAATATCATTCCCTACCCAACCATGTCAGATTTCTGTCAGTCACGCTGTTTTAGGGGAAAGCGGAGCGAGGATGGGTAGCTACCCTGAATGGGTGTCAAGCCCTTAGACTACCACTCGCATCATACACCAAAACACCATCCCCATTCTGGCACACCACAGATTTTGGCGTCACAAACAGGATTAGCCTCTGCAAAACTACCAGCCCCATTGTGGTGTGCACTACAACTGAAGCACTGCTTGGCCATCTGGATGAAGGTAGTTTTCTAATCTTAAATGTCCATCATGTTGACTTCCCATTTGTGTCCAAGTAAATCGAATTTGCACATCAAAAGAGGGGACATCTCTTCTGATTGGCACATGAAACTGGTTTAGCCATCTACTCAGTATATTCCAATCAAAGATTTCAAATCATAATTAAATGGCTCAATAAAATCTAAATAATCATACATTCAGTATTTTCCTAATAGCCTCAGACACATCGCTATGCAGGTTGTAACAGTGCAGTCTGTCATCGGAGGCATCCTCGGAGAACTGTCCTCCCTCCAGCAGTGAGGAGAGGCTGTCTTCCGGTGTTGAGGTTCAGGTCACTTCACTTCATGGACAGTGCCATCTCTTCTCTCCAGCATCTGCAGAAACCCTCAGGATCTGTTGCTTCTATGAAGTTGGGTGCAGATGGGGCCCCTTTTGTATTCTTCTGCTGATCGATTAGCTGGGCTAATCTGTGAGTCGCTGGGGAAAGTGGACTTGATGAATATTTTAAGGCCTCTAGAAGCCATATTATTTCCTTATAAATGGATAAAACCAACCAATCTAAAGTATAACACCACAGTTTCTCCAAACAGTCTTTAAAGTGATATTTAGTATGCTGCTCTTCAATGTTGGAAAGTTCATCAATGGTGGATAGATCCCTTCCTTTGACATCAGAACCTCCTATATCAAATTCTGAATCTTTTAACACTGAAACTTGAATCCCACCCACGGAACATCCCCCCCCCCCCCCCTAACCAAAGTGATTCTATCAAGTTCCCGAACGTTTTTTAGAACTAAGTGACTCTTGCATACAGTGGGAGTCTGAAACAGTAATCAACAAACCCAGAGTTACCCGTAGCTTGTCAATGACCCTCCACCCCAGGTTGAAGACTACAACCAAATCCAACATAGCCAGCCCAGGAGTAACAAAGATCACGCATTTCTGCCGCTCCCTGGTGGGGGGCTCACATATCCCCAAATTAAGAAAAATAACAGAAGAAAGGGGAAACGAGAAGAAAGAAGAACCCATAGGAAGACTAAAACCACCTCGTTTAACGCAGAAATTACAGTCTCCCAGGATAAAGCTGCAAAATTAGGCATATTTAATTTGTCCAAATACACCCTAAATAAGGGCAAGATTCAAGTCCTTTTAAAAGGACTGTCTTTTAGCCCTTTTAGTGAACTAGACCTATTCGAGTTGTATATAGATCTCAATCGGTTTATCTGGAAGTTAACCTTGAAGAGATACTTTTCACAAAAGGAAGTTGAACTTGACTCTGTGGAGAATTCACCATCTGATGAACTGGATCTGAATGACACGGCAGGAGCAGTAATGGAAGCCTCATCACCACCGATTTAAAATGTACGAGTACATTTTACCCTATTGAACATAAATAATAAAGTCTTGGAGGATTTTAAAAAACTAACCAAAAAAGCAGGAGCAAAACATCACTACACTAGGAATTTCAATCCTAAACAATGGAACTTAGCAATAAAGTCTATCCAAAACCAAATAGATAGTGATTAAAAGTGCAGACAAGGGAAGGGGGGATGGGGTAGGTGGTTATAATGGACAAAGAGTATTACAATATGGAAGCTCATAGAATTCTGGATAACCATCATTATTACCAGATCCTCCCTGCTGACCCTAGCCCCCTACTAAAGGAGACCTAAAGAATATAATTGAAAAAACATTTAATACTGAGTGCATAACTAAAACTGAAAGAGATTTGTATCTGAAACAACTGGAAGTAGCCTATTTCTACTTCCTTCCTAAAATACATAAGTCCCTGACTAGACTTCCTGGTAGACCCATTGTGGCCGGTGTCGGGGGTCTGTCAACGGAGACCAAATGCGAATGTTGCCTGAGTCCAAATTAAGAGGAAATATTATATTGAGTACTCATAGTTGAGAACCATTATAATCCACTACACACAGACAGTCTAGTAAATCAGAATGAGTTCTAGTTTATTTTTGAATGTTTGCTAGTTTTTATGCAAGATGGAAAGAAGGCGTTTCCAAATGTTACCTGATACTTAGTTTCAGTCTACTTTTGCTCACCAAGTCCACATTCCAACAGATTACAACATGGCTGTAAATCAAAAGCCTTCTAAACAAAAGGTATTAGCAAAACGGTTTGAAGTGAACATCAAACAGTTACATATGATAATAAAGATTGACTCCCTACTGTCTGAGTACATTCTTAATTACATTTCTTCCCAAACCAGAATGTAATCTTCAAGGTCCATCAACCATTTGCACATCAAAAGAGGGGGCATTGTTTCTAGTTTACACATAAAGAACTGGTTCAGCCACCTACTTAGTATTCAGTACCTGGTCAAGGGTTCAGACTTGTAAGATAGCTGAATAAAATCTAATTAATCATACATTTAGTATTTTAAAGTCATCATCCAAATAAACGCTTGAATATACCTTTTTACATATGATTCTATATCCAAATTCTACTAGCAACTTCCGGAATGTTTTACATATTTTTCATTTCCATAATACATAACATTATATAACCAAATAACTAATGTCACATTTATTACACTGTTTCCTTATCTTTCTTATGTTAGGTTATTAAAAATATGATTGACCCCTATCACCGGCATAGGTTTCTTGACCAGCTGTTTGTCTGAATACGTTGACAAAGAGCTTCAGAGATTCTTCAAGTACCTTCCGGCCTACCTTAGAGACACTGTCATTATTACAGGACATCTCTTGGGAAAAGTCCTATATCCGGGTCAGTCTTCATGTCAGTTCCTTATACTCATGATATCCTGCATGTAATTGGATACAAGCAGTTCAACATTTTTTAGATCAGGATCAGCTAATGCCTGAACGCCAGAAGAATTTTATACTTGAGGTGATTAGTTTTATTTTAAATAATAACTATTTTACCTGTGATAACCAGTTTTATATTCAAACAAGGGGTATGGCGATGAGGACTAAATTTGCCCCACTTACGCTAACTTGTCTATGGGGGCATTTGAAAAGCAGATAACTAGCCCTCATATAAAATTTTATAAGTGTTATATAAACGCGATATCCTTTTTATATGGGAAGCCACACTTGAGGAAGTAGTTGTGCAAGCCAGGATCCTTTGCTTCTCTCACCTTGTGTACAATCAGTTCCTTTTCTTTATAAAAAATGAATGCGACACACAACTTCGTGTGGAAGAGCTGGGTCAGAGGACCTGGGACCTAGGGTATGGAGGATTCTCTCAAGCTCTATAAGGTTTTCAGGTGGACGTTGGTTAAGGTCACAAAACATTTTTGAGCCCATGACTCCTAGTGTGATGCCCCTATGTCCTCACTGAGGCCTCTGATTTTCAAGTTATTTCAGTGGTGGCAATTTTCCAGGTCGTCAATGTACAGAAACGGTTCAGATACTTGGACCGCTTGATTCTGTAAAGCCTGCCTATGTGTATTCTCAGTGGCTCCTGTACTTCCTCGATCTCTTCGATTCTGTGTCTTACATGTTAGCTATCCTGGTGTAAAGCTGAAACGTCTCTTTTGTGGGAAACTTCCATCCTCTGATGGAGACTGTTGATCTCTGTGTCAGTTGGTAGCATCCTTATATGGGCTTTCCAATGCCAGCTGTCATCCAGATCAGGGTCTGGGCAGGGGTGTAGCTATAGGGTGTGCAGAGCTAGCAGTCGCTACCAGGCCACGGAGCCTTGTGGGACCCAAAGTCCCCTCTATCATATCAGAAAGCACCAGCATTATAAATGGCACATACATGGTTCAGGGGCCATGTTACAGATTTTCCATTGAGACCCCCTACATTTAGCGTCTGCCTAATCATTTAAGATTCTAGCAATGTCCTTGCTTGCTAGTGTTACATTGATGGGCTTATTAAGAAACCAGACGTTGCAGAGGAAAGTTGGACTGGGGTTGGGGGGTGGGGCATGCTGAACTTTTGCATTCGAGCCCCTGAACCTTTAGCTACTCATCTGGGTCTGGGCTATGTTGGGTACTATGAGATGGAGCAGTGCTCTGCTGTACTGGGGCTGATGTTTGGACAGAGGCTGCTCCAGGCAGTGAAGGTTTATCTCCCCTGCTAGTTGCAGCTGATATATGGTCTGAGGATGCTGTGTCACTGTCTGCAGCTCCCAGCTCTCTCCCATCAGGGCTCTGCAGGAATGGGAGTGAGGGGAGCTGCACTGATGAGGTCTGTTTAATGCTACATGGAGCTCCTGGTGGTGTGCTTTGTGTTTTCTTGGTGATTACTTGGTTTCTCTTGCTGGGAACAATCACATTTTGTCTTTTCTGCAGACCGCCGGCTGAGCATGAGGCACAGGGAGATGTAGTGCCTGCATTCTCCTTGCTCAGTGAAGCGCCCAGCTCCCCTGCCAGCATGGGCACCATATGCCTGCCAGTGGCAGAGGCTTCTTGGGACTTTCATGACGGGACCTCCTAAGAGGAGCAAAGATACAGCTCCATCTGTCCTCTGTCTTCACCCGTGGGCAGCCGCGGGATGCCAGGACCCTTTCGCTTGCTCATACTTGCAGGGATGGAGCCCATAGCAGTCTGCAGGTGAATGAATATGGTAGGGCGTTCAGGAGCGCAGAGACTCGCATGCTACCCAGACATCAGTAGGCCACGCCCCTTCTTGTGAAATTAATTTTAAAAGTTGGTGCAGATAACCCAAAAGTACCTTTATTTCTTATGTTGGATAAGATAAAAAATATACATAAATTTGGTATCACTATAATGGTACTGACCCAAAGAATAAAGATAACATGTTCTTTTTATTGTAATGTGAATGCTGTAAAACCCACCCAAAAATGTCACAATTGCATTTTTTTTGCATTTCGCCCCCTTAGAAGTTTTTAAATGTTTCTTGATCACTTTTATGGCTTGTTAAATGGTACCATTACAATTTGTATCACAAAACACGAAGCCTCTGTGGGTCAGTACTAGTACGGTGATACAAAATGATAGGGATCACCCAGCACAAAATGGGTTAATACTGTCCTGTTCTTTCATCTACTACAGGGCTGTTTTTTATGTCCATCTCACAGGATATGTCTACACCTATGTCAACAGCGTGATTTCGCAACAACAGAATGGGTGGGGGTGGTGCTGAAAGTTATGGGGAGGGGGCTTCATATCCAGATCATCCCCTCCCCAAATCTGCCCATATAAATATAGCTACTGCTAAGGACCAACAGAGGGAAAGGAGTCAAGTCTATAGGACAAGATGCGCCTTCTACTGATCCTAGCTGTGTGCGTCCTGCCGAGCCACGCTGCCAGTCTGGTGAGTACCCACAATAAACGTAGAGAGAATCAGAAGCCCGGAAACAGATCAGCAAAGGTATAGCTCAACGCGTTTCCCCCTTGATGAAGAGCGGTTCATCAGGAGCTAGAAGGAGCTGACTCGATTAGATAAACTCAGATGTATTATGTTGTTTTTGTAGAATTTGAGAAAAACAACTACCCCTATATCTTCTTACAAAAAGATATAAAATGATATAAAACAGATGATGGCTGATTCTTTAGTATGGATGTAAAGACAAAGACTGATCCTGGATAGGAAAATGGGAAACCCATATAGGCAGGAGTTTCAGTAAAGGGATCCTAGTAGCCTAATAGCCAACATCTTGACTTAAAGTCCTAGATAGGAAATACAAAATTAAGGCTAGAGTGAGGCACACCGGCAGATTGCAGTGTGCAAAGGGCATACTGATTGGAGAAGTGTCAATTGGTTTGCTGACACTGACACTTCTACACTACCCCTTGATGTCTATAGATGAGACCAAGAGGGTTCTAAGAAGAGAGGTCTACCAGAAAAAAAGGGGGAAAAAAGTTCAATTCCCCTAAGAGACACTAGATAGCAATATTCTATATTAACCCCAATGTAGAGGCTAGAACGAAATCTCGAGTATGCCAAGCAGATTACCCTAAATCTAAGGATCCTAATTAAATTCTAGCCAGAGCACCAGAACATGCAATGATACAGACAGACAGATAAGACCTGTGGCTCTGATGGTGAACCACAGGTTGTGATCTCTGTCTCAGCCGCTGTGCTAGATATACCCCGTAGAGAACCTCCCCTAGTGGCGGGGTGAGCTTCTGATTCTCTCTAAGTTTCATCTACATATACACTGTCAACCACATGGTTAGACACTCAGAGCTGTATATCTATATAAATTGACTTATCACACCTATTTGGACATTATAAGTGATCCCGTTATTGTTCCAGGTTTTCCATTAGG
Organism: Eleutherodactylus coqui; assembly: GCF_035609145.1. NCBI lineage: Eukaryota > Metazoa > Chordata > Amphibia > Anura > Eleutherodactylidae > Eleutherodactylus > Eleutherodactylus coqui. The sequence continues at coordinate 143,189,767 of NC_089846.1, forward strand.
TGTTTTCGTACCCCAAGTTCTATGTTGAGTCTGTCTGTCGGCCCGTATACGTTATTTTAAAGCATACCAAATAAAGATTATATTTTTTAAGTCTATATCTGTGAAGGGCTTCCGCTAAAAGTACTTATAGACATTCCCGTCTCTGTGATCTGTGGTCCAATCACAGCGCAGCTTTCATGTTACCTCAGTATAATATATAACAACCAATCACAGCACAGCTTTCATGTTACCTCAGTATAATATATAACAACCAATCACAGTGCAGCTTTCATGTTACCTCAGCATTCTCAATATCCAGGAATTGTCTTGTGATACGTTCGGCGGATGCATCATCTTGTAGTTGAACACGCCTCCCGTTGCTCGTAATGCCTTTTGCTTTCGTGCTTGAGATGGAAATCAAACTATCTTTGTCTGGGGGGCATAACTGTCGACGATGCTTGCACGCGCGCCACCTATCGTAGGATAAATGTACTATGCCAGTAATCTTCCCAGGAGTGTACTCAACAACTTCCCACAGTTTCATGGCGATTGGATTAATGGTGTAGTAATGCATAAAGGACAAACAGACAGAGAGACAGACAGACAGACAGACATTCATTTTTATATATATAGATGACATCATGTAGCGAGAGAATTAGATCCGCACATAAAATGTGGACGCTAATTCTTTTGCGCTTTAAATTGAAAAATCGAGCTGGGACCCATTAGCTTTTCCTGTTTATGACATAATCAATGCTCGTGCCAAATTTCATGCTTCTACCACATCGGGAAGTGAGAGAATTGGTGGCAATGATGGAAATCGAACGATCTACGTGGGGGGGGGGGGCGGTAACTGTCGTGCCACCTATCGTAGGATAGATGTACTATGCCAGTAATCTTCCCAGGAGTGTACTCAACAACTTCCCAAAGTTTCATGCGATCGGATGAATGGTGTAGTAATGCATAAAGGACAAACAGACAGACAGACAGACAGACAGACAGACACACACACACGCATACATTAATTTTTATATGTATAGAAAAGGTCCACAAATAAAATCTGCATGCTTTAATCCATTCGCGGATGGCCATGCATCTCTATGGGCGGCTTGACCTGTGGATCTCGTGTGTGGGTTCCCCTGTGCAGCTTCCGCAAATCAAATTTGCCCGTGGCCGTCGGGTCTAATATGGGCATTATCTTATTAACTATCCCTGATTACATTATGTTCCAGATATTTACTATCTCTGCTTTTTCCACTCCCGGTACAGCAGGAAATATATTTATTGTTATATTATACATCAATATTGCTAATTACTTTGCTTTCACATGAGTATTAATGCTTTATTTTACATAGATATTAACTATTCCCTAACCGGGCACTGAAGTTTACGAATAACCCAACAGCAGACCTGTAGAGATGAGCGAACGTGCTCGTTTAGAGCAATTACTTGATGGAGCATCGCTTTTTTTGAGTAACTGCCTAATCAAGCGAAAAGATTCAGGGGGCGCTGGGGTGAGCGGGGGGATGGGGTGGGGAGTGGGGGGGAGAGAGAGAGAGCTCCCTCCTGTTCCCCCTGCCCCCCGCTGTCCCCCGAATATTTTCGCCTGAGTAGGCAGTTACACAAAAAAAGCGTTGCTCGATCGAGTAATTGTCGCTCATCTCTACAGACCTGCAATTTTTTTTCTATCACTAAGATATTTTATTTGAATTACTATAAAGAAATGTATTTATTGATCTATTTATATATTTTAGTTATTTCATGTATTTATTGTCTCTAGTAACATTATTCAAAGGGTTAATTTATTATTGCTCGAAATTACTGATTTTTATTGTTGTCTCTTGTTCTTCCAACCTTCTACTTTCCATTTCTGAAGAAGGGGCTGCGTCCCTGAAACCCGTAATCTGTGCTGGTTATAATTTAATTAATAAAGAAGAAATGTGGTTAATCCCTTTCCTTTAATGCGCTTAACATTACCAGGGTTTGCGCCCCCGGTCCATCATTTTCTCCTTTCTACAATGAATCATGTAATTTGGCATCAAGCCCCTGCTGAAGCCGGTGTGCCGACGGAATATTTTGAAGGCTCATTTTTTATATAAGTAAGCAGCACAGCAATGCCCATAAAGTCCATAGATTCCCTGGGTAGGCAGCAATGTACCCGGATTTACTCATAGCAGTTAGCAGTTAGCTGAATAGACCTGTTGGATGATTTTTTCATCACCTTGATAAAGGACACTGTGCTGCCACCTAGTGGTTTAATCACCTCAGTTCATGTTTGTTTTTCTAGGAATTTGTCTCTTTTATTTTTTAAAATATTAAACTTTATGCTGCTTTGAACCAAATAGCTGATTTTCACTTCCTAATGGCAGGTTTGGGGTTAGTATTGCATCCAGCACATTTACTGCTTCTTGTGAATAGACCATGTAGTCCTATATTATGTGTCTTGCACGTTTGAACTCATTAATGAGTTTTCAGAGTCCAAATTCAATTATTCTTCAACATAAATAAAGACAATAAATGTGTGTCATGTAAACATATTGCAATAGAGAACTATAAGGCCATATCTTACTTAAAGGGCAGATCTCATCAAGACAACTGCTTTTTATGAACATGTAAGGTGGTGGAAAAGCATGTCCTTCCATTGATGATTGTCCAACCAAAGCCACGCTCCCTACCAGTGAGACCGTTGGGTCGAAAATACCGACAGGCACTCAATAGAGAGGGAGACCCTGTCCCTCTATGATATAGGCTGTGATGTGGCCCCTATGTTAGGGATGTGTTGGGACTAAGCTGCTCTCTGAGGTGACGTGGATTGTGTGTTAGTCAGGGGAAAGAAGAGAGATTATAAAAGTGCCGGAAAGTGGCGGAGGCCGACTGCAACCAAGATGCGCAGAGAGTGGCCAGGGAACCCAAATAAGCACAGGTCATTAATATTATATTAGCGGGGGTTTGCCATTTGGGACCTTCTCAGATCAGCTCTCCCAAGTGGCTGCAGTGCTTGGGCGAGCACTGCAGCCACTTGGCTTGAAATGGACTGAGCTGCTCTTAGGCCATGTTGCCGATGACCATGAGGTCACAGGCCTTTAAAGAGGCCACAACACTAACCTGAGTGCTGCAGCCTCTTCGGTCAGCTAATCAGTGGGGTTCCCAAGTAGCTGATCCTGCTGATTGATATTGATGATCTTTACGTGAGGGCGGGCCATTGATATCTTAGTGCAGGAAAACCACTTGAAATATATTGACTAGAGATGAGCGAGTATACTCGCTAAAGGCAATTGTTCGAGCGAGCATTGCCTTTAGCGAGTATCTCCCCGCTCAAGACAGCAGGTTCGGGTGTCGGCGCGGGGGAGCGGTGAGTAGCGGCTGTCAGCAGGGGGGAGCGGGGGGGGGGGGAGAGAGGGAGAGAGAGATCTCCCCTCCGTTCCGCCCCGCTCTTCCCCGCAGCTCCCTGCCCGCCGCCGACACCCGAACCTGCTGTCTCGAGCGGGGAGATACTCGCTAAAGGCAATGCTCGCTCGAACAATTGCCTTTAGCGAGTATACTCGCTCATCTCTAATATTGACAGGTTCCCTCTAAGCTTATTTTTTACTTGTGTTAATAAATGTCATTAATACTATAACAAGATGTTTCCAGAATTCCAAAGCCCGTTTTTCTCTCTCTGCTCTGTAATGATTTTTTATATGATGTAAACATATCAACGCTGGAAATATAGGAGATAAATATTTAATATCTCATCCCTGCATCACGGAGACGGTCTAATCCCGCCTACAGGGTACTCCATCAGGTTAATGAGCTACTTATAAACTAATACAATCACTTATGCAGTAGCAGTATTAAAGTAAAGGCTCCTCCCCTATGAGACAAAGTATTAACAGCTTCCAGTCTCGTGGACCCGTTCTGACCTTCATGCAAGGACTTGGACTTACAGCAGGGAAGACCGTGGGGCTCACCAACTACTCCATTCTTACATGGACCTCAACTGGGAAGTGTTTTGCAAAGGGACGGTCGCAGGCCTTGCCAGGTTTGGTAGTGGATCAGTACATCATCACGAACAGACCACATGGTCTTTCTTGCTCAATGTAGCTTTATATTAACAGGCACTTCAGGTGCCAGAAACAGCAGGAACCTTTTTCGATCCCTTCAGCATCCAGCACTGAGCTTCGTGAGCAGATGGTGCAGAGTCTTCGGTAATAAGCAGCTTCTAGCACAGATACACTGCTCGGTTTAGTAACGCTTGGTCTATGAGATTCATGGCAGGCCTCAAGAGTAGATTTGCCCCGGTCAGCTGTAAGTGTTATTATTGTGAAGTGGAAGACTCTAAGAGCAGCAACAGCTAAGACCATGGAAAATCACGAATGGGGCTGCGGAGTGCGAATCACCTATCTTCTGTTGCATCATTCACTATAGAGTTCCAAGCTACTGCTAGAAGTGACAATAGCAGCACAGGAATTCTGTGTTGGGAGCTTCATGAAAGGCTTTTTCATGGTAGAGAATCCTAGGATTACCATGTTAAAGGGGTTGTCTCGCGAAAGCAAGTGGGGGTAAGCACTTCTGTATGGCCATATTAATGCACTTTGTAAAATACATCGTGCATTAAATATGAGCCATACAGAAGTTATTCACTTACCTTCCCTGCGCTGGCGTCCCCGTCTCCATGGCTCTGTCTAACTTCAGCGTCTAATCGCCCGATTAGACGCGCTTGCGCAGAAGGGTCTTCTGCCTTCGGGTCTGTCCGGCAGCAGCGGCGTTCTGGCTCCGCCCCTTCTACGCGTCATCGCGTAGCTCCGCCCCATCACCTGTGCCAATTCCAGCCTCCTGATTGGCTGGAATCGGCACACGTGACGGGGCGGAGCTACGTGATGACGCGTAGAAGAGGGCGGAGCCAGAACGCCGCTGCTGCCGGACAGACCCGAAGGCAGAAGACCCTTCTGCGCAAGCGCGTCTAATCCAGGGAGAAGGCGACTTTGGTCGGCGCCATGGAGACGGGGACGCCAGCACCGGAGGGGGTAAGTATATAACGTCTGTATGGCCAATATTTAATGCACGATGTATATTACAAAGTGCATTAATATGGCCATACAGAAGTGCTGAACCCCACTTGCTTTCGCGAGACAACCCCTTTAATTCTCGTGACAGAGATACAATCCTACAGGCTGCTAGGAAGGGAGGCCCTCTATGCTACGACAATGCTGCAGTATCCATCTTCCCAGATTTTTCAGCGGAGAGCATTATTCTCCGGCATTAAACGACAACTCCGAGACCTACAGCTCCCATACTCCATGGCATATCCGGCGCGCCTGCGAGTGGTGGATGGAGACCGTACCCGCTTCTTCTCTTCATCATCGGAGGCGGAAGATTGGCTGAACACCAGACGCCGACCAGAATGACTGTAATGTATACATAACCACCTCTTTCTTTCTCTTTAGGTGCTGGGACTCCTGCACAATATACGGACATACCTTTAAACCACCTAAATACAATCCAGAAACCTTATTCTGGATATAACTTTACCACAGTTGAGCCTGCGGTCGACCATCGGGACTGTCATTGCTTGCTACAGATCACCATGCTCCCTCTCCCTGCAGGCAGCGGCGAGTCACCCCCCCCCCCCCCGAAATTCTTGACCTCCTTCTCCCACCCCCCCTTCCTCCTTCCCCCTCCCATTCCTTTCCCCCCATCCTCTCCCTCTTCTCCCCACTCTGCTGACACTGCAACTCAGCATTAATATAAGAGAAATGATCTTGGGGTGTTGGAGAGAGGGATAGATCCCACCCCACCCCCTCCTTTTAAAAGGGCTCACCCAGTCAACACTCATTAGGTTAATGCCGTTTTTTGTTTGTTTATTGTCTACAGATTACAAACATAATTGTACTTCAAGTATAGCCAAGATTTAAGCTATGCTATGTAGGTTCCCCCTAATTCTAGTTTGCCACGAATACGTAGGCCTCCCTCACACAGGGCGTTTGCAGAAACGCAGCGTTTTTCAACGCTGCGTTTACTGCAGATTCCACTCGGTTTCAGCAGCGCCGGCAAGCTCTGATTGGCTGAAACAGTCAATGAAGGGCTGTGATTGGGCATCGAGCCAGCGCCAACAATCAATCACAGCACTCTATTGCTGGAGGCGGGGTTCTCAAACCTGGCCTATGGCAATAGACTTGTGAGTGCAGGGGAAGCCCAGATCAGCGGCAGAGAGCAGCGGCCCCGACCCAGACCGCAGCGGCTAGGTGAGTATTACTTTCTTTTTTTCTTTAGCCTAGCTGGGACAGATTTTCAGGGTAGGGCTTCTATTGCAAGCCCTTCCCCCGAAAATCGGTGAGCGGTTAACGCTGCCAAAAACGCGGCGCCAAGTGTTGCCGTGTTTTCAGCAGTGCTGAAACCGCTGCCCATTCGTTTCAATGGGTGCGCAGGGCTGAAAACGCCCCAAAATAGAACCTGCATCGCTGTCATAGCACAGCGTTGGAAGGCCTGTGTGAGCAGCCCCATGGGAATGAATGGGAGTGTTGTACAGCGTTTAGCGCTGGGCTGAAAAGGCAGCACTAAACGCTGTACAAAACGCCCTGTGTGAGGGAGGCCTAACTTTACAGAGAAAGTATTTGGTGACTGTTTAATCACAAGTTATTTAAGTTCTAGAGTTGATCGTTCCCTGCCATAATGTTAACATACTGTATGCATCAAGTGCTCCATATTTGTCTTAAAAATACATTGAAATACTATTACATGGTGTATGATAGGAATGTCATTGGGTGTTGTGGAGGGGCACCTGGCAGACAGAAACATATAGGAAGTTTTATCCGGACTCGATTGACCTGTCATCGCCCATGGTGGAGGTAATCATTGTGTCCTGGAATGTCAGAGGCATGGGATCAGCCAGAAAGCGATCGATAATAAATTCCCTGGTACGCTCCTGGAGACCACATATATTATGCTTGCAGGAGACCCACCTCACACCTGATACCACGAGAGTTCTGTCCAAACCATCGGTCCAGCAGTCCGCCCACTCATGTCACACGTCATACTCCAGGGGGGTGTCTTTATTGATAGGGAGATCCCTTAGGGGGGAGGTGGAACAGCTAAAAAAGATCCAGAGGGTAGCTTTATATTTGTGAGAGCCAAAATTAATAATGACCCCTATGTTCTCTAATGCTATTATAACCCGCCATCTGCATCGACAGCCCTCCTAGCTGAGGTATTCTATTTGCCTCATTTTCGCCAGATGCAGCGATTATCTGCATGGGAGATATGAATATGGTAATGGACCCCCTCTTAGATAGATTTGGGGACAGTGCCCGGAGGGAGGGAGACACGAGTATAACCCGACTAGCCTCCATGATCTCAGTGACAGGATGGCCAGATTTATGGTGGGTATTCCACCCACAACAACTGGAATTCTCTTGCCATGCAGCCCACAACCATGCTCTTAGTGGCATAGACTATATGTTCGGATCCCCCTCACTATTCCTGAAAATTAACTCTATAGAATTTCTTCCCCGGGAGATTTCGGATAATTCGCCGATCCGTATGGTCCTGGGAAACCCAGGTCCAGCCGCCATTAAGAGGATGAAAATACACCCGTTTTGGCTCTCGCTAATCGGTCCTAACGAACGCATACCGGACCAGATTGAAATGTACTATGAGGCACATAGAACACACTCCGATATGATGCTGGTATGGGATCCGATTAGGCCTTAGCTCAGAGGCTGCTTTAGATCCTCAATCTCTTTTATTAAAAAGGCCACGGCACGGGAAGGAGAACACCTAGCGGAACAATGTCAACTACTAGAAAAAGAATTTATCTCTGACCCCTCTGACACTAAAAGAGACAGATGGTTACAGATAGGCAGAGATTATCTGCTATACTTGAGAGAAAAGGCCCAAAGGAACCTATTTTTCACTCAACAGTCATTCATCGAGCTGGGTAATCAGTCTAGCAAATTATTAGCCTTTATAGCCCGACAGGAGACCGCTCCCCCATCAATGCTGTGAGACAGTGACCGGAAAAGTGCTGGAGGGCAGATATATTTCGCCTAGGATGCCCTCATATGAGGCTTTAGGGAGCACCTGGGCAGATACGTGCCACCGAGCAGCCTAGGCTCGGTGGAGGAAGCCAACATTTGTGTGTCAGTAACACTAAGTTACTGACATGGTGTAGTTTGTAAGTGGCTCCAAGCAGCATAGTCCGGGCCGGCTTTTCATGGAGTGGTCAAAGCGAAGGGTGGGATGGCCACTTCCACATACCAGGTGAGGCTGGTACCAGGCCTTATAAAGCCTGGGCCTGCAGGTCTTGGAGGGTGTGGTGAGACCTCTGCAGGTCTGAGGACCAGACTGGCTGTGCGCAGCAAGCAGTGTTTTCAAAGTGAGTAGTCAGGATCAACCTATGCATAGCGAGTGCTCAGACGAGTAGGTGTTCATTTCTGTTGGCCTGGAATTAAGGTCTGTTTTACTTCATTTGCTGCTGAATAAACCCAGGCAAAGCCTGGACTAAAGAACTTTATCTCCTTGTGTCACTGTCTCTGGCCGTGGACGCCCGGCTGCTACCTTATCCTGACGCTAATCCCTCACAGTGCTTAGGATCAAATCAACCGAAGGAATAATATTTCCAGATCCCAAAGATATTCTAGATAGATTCCAACAATTTTATAGTGACCTATACTAGTCCTAAACAAACTATTCCCCCATAGAAGTAGAAAATTACCTAACCAACATAAAATTCCCAATATTGCAAGACACTCGCAAATCCCTACTAGACTCCCCTATTACATTAGAAGAAATCAAAGAGGCAATGAGAGACATGGCGAAAGGTAAGACCCCAGGATCAGATGGCCTGCCAATAGAGGTTTACCTACACTACAAAGAAGAAATTACACCGCACCTACTTACTTTGTATAGACATATATTTGAGAAAAACTGCATTCCAGAATCCATGTTGGAAGCCAACATTATCCTTATACTAAAGCCAGATAAAGACCCGGAGGAATGCGGCTCATATAGGCCTATCTCTCTCCTAAATACAGACTACAAAATCCTCACTAAAATACTAGCTATCCATTTCAATCAAGTCATAAAAGATATCATACACCCAGATCAGGCCGGCTTCATCCCTGGAATGTCCACATCGGATAACATCAGAAGGACACAGGTGATCACGCAGGTGGGCTGGAGGTGGAGAGCAGACTGGGCCTTGGCCTCGCTATATGCTGCTAAGGCATTTGACTCTGTAGAATGGCCATACTTAATGGGGGCCCTCCGAGGATTCGGATTTGGAGACTCATTTATTAAGTGGATCTCTATTCTGTACTGATCACCGATGGCCAGAGCAGTGGTGAACAATCTGACCTCCACCTCCTTCCCACTCCATAGGGGGACTCGACAAGGCTGACCAATCTCCCCACTTCTATTTGCAATTGCCATAGAACCCCTGGCTCTGAGAGTCCGACAACATCCATCGTACAAGGGCATTCAGATAGGACCCAGAGAAGATAGGATAGGATTATACGCAGACGATATAATATTATACATGTCGGACCCCAGATACACTCTACCATTGGCTATCTCTCTAATAGACGACTTTGGGAATTTTTCAGGATCACGCATAAACTGGCAGAAATCTGCTTTTATGCCCCTAAAACCAGAGAGGTGGCTAATGGAGGACGTATTTTGCAAACTACAAATCACCCCCCAATTTAAATACCTCGGGATCCATATCACCAGAGACCACACCCTAAGCCTCGACCTGAACATTACCCCTTTATTAACAACCCTACAATCCAAACTAAAGACCTGGAGCTCCTTACCGCTGTCTGTGGCTGGCAGAATAAACTTCATCAAAATGATAATCCTCCCCAAATATCTATACTGTCTAGAACACGCTGAAACAACTATGTCACAGGAATTCTTCAAAAAAACAAACTCGCTGATAGTATCATTTATCTGGAGGAAATCTAGAGCCAAGCTCCGTATGGATACCCTACAGCAGTGATGGCGAACCTTTTAGAGACCGAGTGCCCAAACTGCAACCAAAAAACCCACTTATTTATCTCAAAGTGCCAACATGTCAGGGGGCGGGGCTTATCACAACATATTATTTTTACCTCTGTCATTCTTAAAATGACATGGTTGCTTCAAAATAGACCGGGTGCAGGTTTTGACTGATTTCGGATGCGAAAATGCTGTGGAGTTTGCATTTGAAATTTCCGCTGAGGACACTCTGCTGCATTTCCGTCTCGTGTAAACATATCCTAGCAGTGATAGTGTCCCCACCAGAGCGGCCCCAGCAGTAATTGTGATCCCCCAGAGTGGCCCCAGCGGTAATCATAACCCCCCCCCCCCCAGAGCAGCCCCAGTGGTAATAGTGACCTATCAAGGGGGTCCCCAGCGGTAATAGTGATCCCCCCAGAGGGGCTTCAGCGGTTATAGTGACCCCCCAGAGTGTCCCTAGCAGTAATAGTGACACCGCACAGTGGCCCCAGCGGTAATAGTGACATCCCACAGAGGCCCCCAGCAGTACTAGTGACCCCCCCGAGCTGCTTCAGCAGTAATAGTGACACCCCCCCCCCCCCCCAGAGCAGCTTCATCGGTTATAGTGACCCCCCCAGAGCGGCTTCAGTGGTTATAGTTACACCCCTTCCCCCAGCAGCCCCAGCGGTAATAGTGACATCCCACAGCGGCCCCAATGGAAATAGTCACACCCCACAGTGGCCCCCAGTAGTAATAGTGACATCCCAAAGCGTCCCCAGTAGTAATAGTGACATCCCACAGCGGCCCCCAGTAGTAATAGTGACACCCCACAGCGGGCCCCAGCAGTAATAGCACCCCTCCTGAGACCCATATACTTGGCCCCCATCCTCTCTTCGGCGCTGCTAGAAGTGCTGATCCTGGGTGCACACTGTGTCGTCAGTGTGTGCTGCCATTCGCCTCCTTCCCTGCTTTCATGGAACCAAGTAGGAGATGTCAGGGAAGGGGATCCCAGCTAAATACTGACATCACAGGGTGCGCCGGGATCAGCGCTACTGAGTGAATACTGGCAGGGAAGCCGCGGCTGCTGACAGTATTCACTAGCGTGGTGAGTGGCCGACGGTGGCACGTGCCAGCAGGGAGGGCTCTGCGTGCTGCCTCTGGCATGCGTGCCATAGGTTCGCCACCACTGCCCTACAGCGACCTAAAGAGATGGCAGGAATGGCATTACCTGATTTTAAGATCTATTACCTAGCAGGACACGTCAGATACATCCGTCACTGGTTGTCGGGCGCCTCCCTCTCAAACTCCGAACGCCATCTAATGACTATCGCTTTCGATCCTCCTGGAAAAACCAGAGCTACTGACCAGACAGATGTTAACTATCCATAAGCTCGCGGTTAACGTATGGCGGCATGTAAACGGCTGACTAAACAGGTGGGCACCCCACTGGAAACCCCCTTATGGGACAATAGAACGCTACCCCACCTGATGAATCTGCCAGATAAACAGTTCTGGTTGAATCTGGGAATTACTACACTGGAACACTTGTATATTGATGGGGTACTGGCCTCCTTTGAACAACTACAGCAGATATACCAAGTCCCAAGAACTGTCTTTTTTAGATATTTGCAACTCAGACACGCCCTTACAACACAATTCCCAGAACCCAGGCAATCCTTCTCCCTATACCCATTGATAGGTATATTGCATACCCAAGGACCTAAAGGCGTCATACCGGTGCTATATACTCATCTATTACACTCCAAGATCCCTGATACACAATGGCAGTAGTAGAGAGATGGAAAGAGCTTATTCCCTTCCTCACCACTGTGGACTGGGAGTCTGCAATGGCCATATACACCACGGTATCACCAGCTGCAAATAATAAATTAACCCAATTATATATTCTACACCAATGTTACTTGACACCGACCAGGCTTCATAAAATGAACAGGACGGTGACTAGCCAATGCCATCGCTGCTGGACACCCAATGCAAACTTCAACCACTTAATATGGATCTGCCCAGACATTTACATTACTGGGGAGAAGTCACTGAATTCTTGAGCCAACTACTGGAGCTGCCGGTGCCACTTGATCCAGCCATATGTTTATTGGGCATACTGGATGAAGAGCAGTGGCAGTTCCACGATAGGATATTTCTTACCAAGGCATTATTTTATGCCCGTAAAGTGATAGCACTACGTTGGATGGACAGGCGCCCCCCGATGGTATTGAAATGGCAGAATATTATGAACTCTACCTTACCATACGAAAGAATAGTCTACAAAAACAGAAAATGTCCAGAAAAGTTTAATAAGGTATGGGGGAGATGTGCGGGTCAACAAATACAATCTTTACACAAGAAGTGTTTCAAAACTTATTAGCGGGAGCCATGTCCAGATCTACCTCCTAAAGCGAGTACTAAATACTGAGCCACACTGACACCATGGATAGATGAACACACTGTGTATGTATATATACAAGATATGCAATGTACCTTGTTTTCAACACTTGATCTCAAAGAGCCTCTGATGTATGCAATGTTTGTTTACCACATATTGTACGAAATATATATCGTTCAATAAAACGAGTTAAAAAAAAATAGGCTGATTAGTACCGATGCAAAATGATCGCTCAAAACTGTCAGTTTCTGATGAATTTTGAGCGATCATCTGTGGGTGTAAATGTACCTCAAGTCTGGGTGATATTGCAGTGAACAAGACACAAGGCCCACGTTGAGGTGCTGACGTGGGTACAGATGGCACTTGTCATGGTGGCTCTACCAGACTCCTCCCCGGAGGGAGGTATGCAACCTCCGCCAAGGCACCGATAGGCTTCTTTCAGGCAACGCTGGGACAGCAGTTACCTGTATATGGGTGTAGGGCCGTGATGGCGAACCTATGACACGCGTAGCCATAGTCGCTGACACGCGGCCGCTCTCCCGTTAATGAATACTGGCAGGGGCCGCGGCTCCCCTGCCGGTATTCATTAACCAGCACTACTAACAGCGCTGATCCCGACGCACACTGTGATGTCAGTGTGCACCAGGATCCTCCTCCCCCCGTCCCCCGACGTCTCCTACCTGTTGGTTCCGCGGGAGCGTCCGGGGAGAAGGCGTCCTGCAACACACTGACGTCACAGTGTGCGCCGGAGATCATCGCTGCTGGCGGCGCGCCGGGCACAGGAGGAGCGGAGCATGCACAAGGTAAGTACATGGGTCGGGGGTGGGTCCGCTGTGAGGGGGCAGTCACCGCTGGGGGAGGGCATCTGTGTGTGGGCCAGGTAATGCTGGGGGCTGCTGTGTGTGGGGCAGGTAATGCTGCTGGGTGCCGCTGTGTGTGGGGCAGGTAATGCTGGGGGCCGCTGTGTGTGGGGCAGGTAATGCTGGGGGGGCGCAGTGTGTGGGGCAGGTAATGCCGGGGGCCGCTGTGTGGGGCGCAGGTAATGCTGCTGGGGGCCGCTGTGGGGGGCAGGTAATGCTGCTGGGGGCCACTGTGGGGGGGTGGGCGCTGTCGCTGCTGGGGGGCGCTGTCGCCGCTGGGGGCTCATCATTACTAAGATAAGTGAGGGGGAGGCAGCGAGAGGCGAGGGCTTGTGCTATGGGTATTTTGGGTTTATTAAATACAGTTATATATTACAATTATACATATTTGTTATTTAAACTATAAATATCGCGAATTTATGGATTTTTTTCTCGAAGTGACACACCAACCGTGTTATGCTCGGTTTTTTGGCGAATTCTGACACACCGAGCTCAAAAGGTTGCCCATCACTGGTGTAGGGACTAAGAGCCTGATGCCACCGTTCCTGCTCACCGTTGATTCTCCAACAGTAGAAATAATGGGATCCACACCCGATTTAACTTTAGAAAACTCAATCACTGGGAAGGACAGTGACTGTAAAACTTTACTTCTTGATTTCAAGAAACAGTTTTACTCACGATTGCAGATAAGACAGTTTAGCAGATGGTCAGGGAGGAGGACACGGCTTTCTGTATGACTCACACACTCTGGGATGCAGGATGACACCGGAGGGGGACACAACACTCCGCAGACACTCACTTGAAAATTAGCAGATTAATTGCGGCACGGCGGACACCTTCTCCTCTCTCACTCCTCAAAGATGGTTCCTGGAATTGGGGACCTCAGGATACCTCTCCCCAGCTGTTTGAAGGTGCCCCCATGTGGCCAACACTCTGACTCCACTCTCAACCGTTGAACAAGTTAGAAGACCCAGACATCCCTCACACATATCTATATCATACAACATCATGTGACTAGACAAACTTGTTACTGTTCCAGACATATCCCAGCTACTTTCAAACATTAACCTCTTGCATGCTGCAGCTGTGCAATATACATGACAAGACAAGACACTTTGCACAGTGCATCCACATAAAAGACATGACATGTATGACAATTATGGAGGGGCCAGACGTAGATATCACTACAGCTCTAAGAAAACATTCCCTACACTATTACTCCACCTCCACCAGTCTGAGCAGTAACACAGGAAGGGGTCATTGATTCATACTGCTTGCACCAAGTTATGACCTCCCATCAGCGCAACAGAAATCTGGATTCATCTGACCAGGTGATGTTTTTCCATCTGCTCAGTGATCTGATTTTTGTGCTCTTTTGTCCACTGGAGTCTTTGCTTTCTGTTTGTGTGAGAGAACAATGGCGCTGGAATCCATGGCCTACTGTCAAGGCCCATTTATACGCAGCAATCATTGTTTACAATTCGTTTACAAATGAGTGAATGTGAGCGATAAATTTTGCGTGTAAATGTGAAGCCGCCATCATTTGTGTACTTGTCATTTATCGCTGAGTTTCAGCCTGCATAAAAATAGTCGCTAGTTCGTTCGCTTGTCATTAGGTTTAAGCAGCAGTCTTTCAGGGAGGGGTGATTGTTTGCCCAGATAAACAACATGACTCAGGCAGCAGAAGACAATGGCTCTTTCTTCATACTAATTAAAACCTCCCACCTAGAGATTCTTCGCATATACACATGCCAACCTGAGCAAACAACGTGTACAGTTTTTACATATAAACACTACCAAACGACCCAATTAACGCAGGAAATGGCAAGGATTTCAAGCAATTATCTTTATGTGTAAACACTCATCATTTGAAAGCAAAAAAGTTGTTGAGTTGTTCATTCGTTCAAACGACAATCATTGCGTGTAAACGGGCCATTAGTGTTCATACAACTTTGCACTTGTTCACGACTATAGACAATTTACTGAAATAATGAATTAGTACAAGGATGTGTTTCCTACTTAACTTCAGACTGCCCTATATCTTTAAACATTGCGCTGATTCATATATGACTGCAGAGACATTTATATATGTCTATGCAGAGCTTGCGGCTGCATGGAGATTGTGGAGCTGTAGGGAGGGCTGTTAGTCCAGGCTCACACAACCATATGCAGAAAATGACACGTGAGTCACACAGGATTTCCCCCTGTGAAGCTGGTGGTGAGCCTATTGCTGCCCATGGCATCGATTTTGTCCTACCCATTAAAGCGTATCTCACGCACGCTGTCATGCGCAGTCTTCCTGATTTCTTTTTTTGTTTAAATTTCCCGTTCAGTCATTTCCCAGCGGCGTGTATAAACGCCATTCATGCGCAATCTAATTGCATTTTTGCAGCGTTGATTACGCACCAATAAAGAACAAAGAATAAAATAGTCCAATACCAGAAAAGTATATTTTGGAACAAAACCGGGAATGGTTGATCTTGTCCGTTTACTCAAACTTCTAAGGTCAATAACAGTTGCAGAAATCACAGCAGACAAGACTTCTATCTCGGTGGAGCTCACGGGTATTGGAATAATCCACAGTCCAAGTTATCTGCAGGTCCTTTCACTCAGCAATCACTTTTTCCATCGGCAACAACACTCACACTTGCTTTATTCTCTTCTCACTAATAAGCGGTTCCATTCTCTCCGTACTCAGCAGTAGTACAGAGGATTCCTGAGTTGAATTGGCCCAGGCTGAGTAGCAGGCAATCGCTTGGCCCCCTCCATTGCTCCATACACACAGACTGACAGTATCTCAGATTTTCTCCTCTCTTGACGCAACTGCACTCTCTGACTGCTGCATTGCCTTCTTGCAAAGACATATATCAAGCATCATCATGCGCTCACAAACGACACATACAAAATGATACATTTTCCAGACAGTACTAGACATACCAGACATTAACCCTTTCCAATCCACTGTCTGACGTCTGAAGACTGAAGCCTGTACAGCTCTGATGTCAGAAGACGTCCAGCAGGGTATTCTTACTGTATATTATTGGCTACTCTATTGTTGAGGGACCTCTCCGGCATGTCACATACCGCAGTACTGGCTCTAGCCAGCAGATGGTGCCATTGTAAAATGGCATAAAGAGAAAGACCCCTAGGAAACCCTGAATCCGAAATTGGATTGCAAAGGGTTAACTCTAAGTCCTGCAAACATCCAATACACATAAATCAAATGCACTCCACAAACAAGACAGTGACAAGACAGTGACACGAGACAGACATAGAGCATTCTGGAGGGGACCCCATTAACTCTGGGCCACTACATTGGAAAGCGGAGTAACTCGGTGTGTGACTAAAAAGATGAGAGAGAAGACATATTTTTGAGCTGAAGCTCTAGGTAGAAGACGTTCCTCTTGCTGAGAGACGGCAGAGAACTGTGCAGAAAGGATACAGCCACCACGCGAAGCGAGTGCCACACGCCACTACCATTATTAAGGGGAACCTCAGTATCCCGGACAAGGACTTTGTAATTTGTTTGACTGGAATGAAGTTTGTTCAGTAACGTTTTGTTGCAGGCAATGTGGCCACTTGCTGTTTTTGACCTCCACATTGGCTGTTTCCTCTCAACCAGTGTACCCAGAGCTGCTTCATCCTGTATTTCCATGCCATGGTTCTACCGAGGGTATGGGAACAGTCCAGCCTTCCTCAACACTGAGCCATGCCATGACTTAAGTGGAACACTACATTAGTCCAACTCTTGGCACCCCCACTGATCAGCAGACTTAAGGGGCTGCGAAATGTGCTTCATTTTTTTAAACCAGAGACGACTCTACAATATTTGATTAAAAATAAGCATTTATTTAAACATCCAAACTTTTCTATCAGCCGAGTGTAAAGAAATATATATTTCATTTCATATACAAAAAATATGCAGGTACATTCATAACAAAATGGGTTGTAAAAAGGAACCAGAACATCCGCTCGTGGATAATTCTGTAAGGTAAATATGTCACTTCGTCCCAAAGAGGTTTCTCCACATGAATGTATATGTAGGAACATTTGATTGCACTTGTACAGTTAATACAACTACTGGAATGTCATATATAATAACACATAGTGGTCCCTTTGCTTTCAATCTGTACAGACGATTTTTCAAGCTTCTACAAACCTTGTAAAAGCTTAAAAGTGAGAATCCGCCTTCACAACCTTTTTAATTGCTCCAAACATCTCAAAGGAAAAAGTGAAGCAGCTTTACAAAAGAGTCTCATAAAAACTTATATTGTCTTATGTCTACAGTTCCAATGATGAGCTATGTGTCTCCATAGTAACAGACTACAAATCCTCTGTAGTCTCATCCTGCAGGTATACTACCATCCATCTGTCCCCTAAATTTGCTAACCTACTGAATGCTTGTTAGTAAGAAGTAGACAGATGGCAATATGGCTGCAGGGTCTGACTACCGTCTTCCTGCAGTCTGATACCACAGAGACACATCAGTACTGTAGACATAAAGAGATAGGAGAGTTTTATCTAGACTATTTTCAGAACTGCCTATTTTTTCATTTTGAGTACATTGGAATCGGTTGTGAAGGTGGTAAGACAACTTCCTGCCCCTTTTTATTTTTTAAGCTGAAGAAGGAGATTGGAGCTTGTGTAAATCTTAGTTGGTAATAAGCAGCCTCTTAGTAAGACCAGTCTTAGGGATGATGCTTCTGGTTGAGAATATCTCCTAATACAGTGCCATACCAGGGCACCATACGCCGGCACATGGATTGAGTATGGCTACATGCTACCGAGTCAAGGAACTCTGTGTGATGTTCAGGGCCATAAGAAGCATCTTACCAATAGAATACTACACAGCAATAGGTCCGTAACTTCTTGGATCCTCTGTTCACAGAAGGGGTGTTTATAATGTGCACACATTCTTCTTATCATTATCTTATCGACACATTTTATATTACTATGTGGAGCTTTGTCTCAGCAAGAATTTTCATATCATTAGTCCAGATTTACATGACCATAATGCGCTGACCCCACACGATTGTACCAAACTTAACTTAAACCATAATAGGGTTCCATGATGCTCTAAGGTATGTTAAACCTTGTATGATCCTGGCATTGTAGTTGTCTTATGGCCTCTTAAAGGGATTGCTCCAAGAAGATAACCCCTGTTCACATGTGCTGTTAGGGCATATGGACATCATAAAGCAGGCTCTCCTATGCAGAACCCCCATCTACGAGTCAGAACACAGAGCGGCTCTATAAGAGAGGCCACGGCTCTAGCAGACTTTGAGCCGCCCTTATATTTCAAGAACAGACAGTTATCTGAATGTCCGCCATGTAATACTACTTTTCCCCACTGCAGAGAAATTGCTGGCCGCGGCTTCCCCCACAGTATCACCTGTATACCAGTGATGTCAGGACTGACCACATCCTAGAAGGGGTTACGTCTGATGGGACAACCCTTTTAGGCTAGACTGTACTACCAGTGGCCCTGGCCCTTTTAGGCTAGACTGTACTACCAGTGGCCCTGGCCTTACACAGGAGAACTGGGATGTCCCATATGTATATTCAGTATAGTTGAGGTTTGACTGGTTAAACTAAAATAGTATGTGGTATTTCCTCTCTAGCACCGATAAGACAATACTCTCCATTTTGCATTGTTAAAGGGGTTATCCGGGATATGAAAACCAGGTCTTATTTATTTATTAAAAGAGCACCACTCCACTCCATAGGCTGTATTTGGTATTGCAGCTCGTTCCCTTTCTCTTAAATGTGGATGAGATGTAATACCAATCACACCCCATGGACACAAATGGTGCTATTTCCAGAGGGGAAAAAATAAAACTTTTTTTTTCATTTCCAGACAGTGCCCTTTAAGTAATGGAGAAAGGCGTTGGGGACAAGTCATAAAAATAGGTATACAAAGAGTGCATTGGTTTGCGGCAGTGACAACTAGCTGGTGCTACATACATTACAAACAGAAAAGTGGTAACAACATGTTGTATATCAAAGAGTTTATCCTCCCAATAGAGAGTGTCGGAAACAGAAAGAATCAGTGAGACGGAGTCCATCCATCACAGACAGAAGTGGCCATTCTACTAACCCCTCCCACTGCAGGGTCACCTTGACTCCAATATATTAGAATACATAGAAGCTGTACATCCCACTGCAAACTGGCAGATAAACAAGGATGTCATTAAAGGGAATTCTGAAGGACTTGTTGGTGGAATGACGATAATTTACATACTAGTTTTTGAAAAATGTAAATGTCTTTTTTAAAGCATTTTTCTAAAATATTTGCATCTCAAAAAAATAAATTCTGTATACATTTTTATAGGACGATTTCATATTTTATACACAGTAAATTATGTACATTGATAACTTCTAGATGGTTGTGAAATTTTATATGGTAGCGGCCGTGCAGGTTACAAAGAATTCAACGCTAGGGACATTCCTTAGAGACCCCCCCCCCCCCCCCCCCCCCCCACAATGATGGCAGTAAAGACCACCTATATAACCCACTACTGTCAAGAACCAGCAAGCTACTGGCCCTATGTGGAGCCAACCCAAATTTAGTTTTCTGTGTTACTGGCTCTCGAAAGTTTAGCTAGGTTTCCTTTACTTGCTGCAAATTATTTTTTTTCTGCCCTAGCCCTGTAGCTAAATATTTTGGCAAAGGTATAATGGGTTGTTGGCACCCACCTTACACCCATCATCTGGGGCACCGGTCCCTGGCTATGCCCCTATGGCACGCTCTTTTTGTAAAATAACGGGTAATGTGATGTAAAATAAAGGATGATCCCAAAACTAAGACAAAAACTGCCCTCATCCTTTATACAGAAACCCATCTTGGATGGTGTTCCCTTTTCTGAAGTTTGAATTCATATTCTGTGAGAGCGACTATATCATAGTGCAACATCACTCTCCATACACAGTTACGTCATAATACTGATAATGACATCATCCAGTAAGGAGTCTTGCTCATTGGATTTGTTCATTTAGCGTAGCTGTTCCTTTTATTTTACCATAGTTCCTCTTCAGGACAAGATGATAAATTGCTTGAGGCACTCAACAGGAGTAATGTTGGTACTAAAGTGCTGCTTACACATCTCCATAGAGGCCAAAGTCAGAAAAATAATCTATTTTGTTCATATTTGCACCTAAAATCAATACTATTAAATAAAAGTTACCTAAAATATGGTAAAAGATGTAGCAGATGTCGGCTGCATGTGTCATAGAGAACCAACTACCCATCAAACTATGGAAGAAGCCATTTCAACAGGCACATAGTAATAGGGGGTGCAAAGTAGTAGTTACACTGGGACTTGGTGAATAAGCGGCCCAAAGGTCTCTCTGATACATTGGAAGACACCAGTATTATAAATGGCACTTTGTAGGTGGGGGCCCAGAATCTGTGTTCTGCCATACTGGGTCTGTGCATGGGCCTTTTAAGACAACCACACTCAACTTTAGCAACCATCCATCTCCCCAGTGGAGGCTGACATTTTTGATAAGGCTAAAATAGAAATGTATATTAAAGTATCTCAACCTCCATAGTTCAGATGTGGAATATACTGCCTTGCAAAAAAGCAATACCCTTGTTGGTCTATTGCCAGCGCTCATCTCTCTTCACTTGTAAATGTAAAATGACCTAATTGATTTGTGAGGGTAGAGTTAAAGGGGTTGTCCGATTTCATCTTTTTCACATTCAATGGGGTTGTCCTACTTCTAGTTGTTCTTTTGCAGAAAGCAAGCAGCTCCATAGACTGTGCAGTGGCCCAGGTTGGTACTGCATGTTGCGTCCTGAAGTGAATGGGTGTGCAGTACCATTGTGGCCACATATGGAGCTATCTGCTTCCAGTGCAAGCCTTTAGGGCTATCTAAAAAGAAAATCTTATCTTAGAATCATTAGTGGTCCCACAAACAAAATGAACACATTACCCTTATTTGTAGCAGATTATCACGTATGATGGTATGACGTACAGTAGATGGAGAAAAATATTGTAAAATAAATGTAAAGTGTGACTCTTACGAAATCTTGTAAGTCATATGTAATTCGAAAAGATAAAAAGTCAAGAAGTACTTGTGTCCGTGTCATTATTCATTGATTACGTTTCCCTTTGACCATGGGATGGAAATGGTGTTTTTATTGGAGTTGTAGAATCATCAAGGACAAAAGAATGAAAGCCACCCGGAAGCGCAAGTCCTCGGCCCAACTCAATAATATTTCATTGTATGTTGAGTTCACGTATTATTGGGATGGTCTAAGTCTCTGTACAATTTTTTACACAGTTTATTGTACCATAATATAAATGGCATGTGCAGCCATCGTCAAGGTTGTGCCGTCATGACCTTCTAGCCATTCTTCATATATCATCATCTTTTTACCAGAATTGGTGATCAGCACTGTAAGGATTGAAAAGGTGGAAGACTGGGGAAACGTTTGGCTTCAGAAGTGCCTTAGTATGGAAAAGGAATGCTTGGGGTCATTTAAGAAGGTAGTATTTCACCTAAGTCAAGAATAAAACTCTTGGAGAAGTCTTTAAAAAACATTTAACTTGTGCTGATTATCTGGATCCTTGTCCAGCCAAGAGCTCTTCCAAAGTTCCCTCCTCTATAGTAGAACTGGAACGTGGATGTTCTGTGGATACATTTGTGAGGAGTCTTGTGGCTTCATGACTGGGGCACATCACATACCGGTTGGTGTTCTCAGGTTGATGAACCTCAGCTGTCACAGAAGTGGCTTTTAAGAATAGGTCATCGCCAAAATCCTTGGCATCTAAACCACCTACAGCTCCAAGTTCCCCATCATCATTAAAGGATGAGGAAAGAGGCTCTTCCATGTTTACGTAGAGAATTTCTTCAGGGTCTTTAGCCGGAGGCAAATTCTTAAGAATTTTCTCCAGTTCTCTATGGAGTGTTTCAAAACTTGGACGATCCTTGGAATTTAACTGCCAACAGCTAGCCATCAACTCATATCTAGAGAGAAGAGAGAGATCAGTAATCAGACAAAAAGTAGTTTATCAACTGGAGAAAGCATAAAGGACATAACTAATATTTTGTAGCTTGTAAGAATAAGGAAGCATACTAGTATTTCTATCACTGTAAGTAATAGGAATATCTTAGTAGACCAAGCAATGAAGACTGAGATTTAAGGGCCATTTACACCGGACGATTATCGTGCAAAATTAATTTGAACGAACATAAATGCGCAATAATCGTTACATCTAAATGCAAAACATCATTTACTATTCATTGGTCGCTCACTTTCAACCAGCATACAAATCGTTGCTGGATCGCTGACTTCCCGCTGCGTATAAACGTTCCCCAAGGAGTCAGCAATAGTCAGTGATGATCTGCCTGTATAAACGCTCTGCACAAGCGCTAACAACTTAGCGGTGGCGTCAGTGCTTGTGCAGTCGTTGAGCCAACCGTCCCTTGTAAATGAAGTGTTAATCACATGCAGTTTTTGGAGCACCTTTTTTCAGCTAAGCACAATCGGGAATGCATAAGGGGGGGGGGGGGGGGGAATTGTATCCACAGCAGTGTATGGTTCCAGTCTTATGGCTCCAAGACTTTAACATCACTGTCTCATTAGCTAAGATCTGACCTCTAAGAATTGCTCCAATAGAAGCACAATCCTCTTCATTGCTTACACATACAGGTATTCGGTACTACATTCAAGTGAGTAGAATGAGCTACAGTACATAAGATAATTACCCATATGGATAAACTGCTCTGACTGTTAACATCAAAAGGGTCACTGCTTTGTTCAGTAGGGTTTTTATAATTTGGACTCCAAGGATGATACATTGATGGCCTACACTAATAATAACAATCTTCATTTATATAGCACTAACATATTCCACAACGCTTACAAAGCAGGGGAAACAAACAAAACCGCGGCTACATAGTAATCAATTGATGGAAACAATAGGGGTGCGGGTCCTGCTACAACGAGCTTACATACTACAAGTAATGGGGTGATACAGAGGGTAAAGGGGCTGGAGATGTGGCTGGTATGGCGAGGCGGAGAGTGAGGGATGCTATACACACAGACAATGGTCAGACTTAAATCAATCAATCAGCTGTGTAAGCAACATGTTATCAGGAGGAGTAAAGAGGGATTTGGTTTAGAAGATGCGGTATGCCTTCCTGAAGAGGTGCGTTTTTAGAGCACGCCTGAAGTTGTGTGAGTCAGGATTGCTCGGATAGTTTTGGGTAGCGCATTCCAGAGGACTGGAGCTTCTCTGGAGAAGTTTTGGGGGTGGGAAAAAGAGGTTCGAGTTATAGGATGATAATGTCCTGGAGAACCCACATATGCTAGATGAAACACTGGGAACAATCAGCTTGCTTTGGGGTTGTATGCGTGTGTAGATATGTATTTAGATGACATATATGGATAAAGTACATGATATAAGAGCTGGTATTTTTTGCATTTGATTTTATTTTATGTGGGTAGCATAGATTTTGTCCAGTGCATTCGGTTCTTGTGAGTTGTTCATTTTGGTAAGGTAAGCTGTCCTGGCTATCTATTATTTCATACATTATATTTGAAGCAAAAGGTCTGAAATTACATGATAAACAGTTCAGGACTTAATGTACCATTGGAGACCATTTTACTAACTATACAAAAAGTTTTGAAATATTTTTACATTGGTTTTATATATTTTGTATTTATCTTAAGTCACAGTCTGTATTATAGTTCATTCTGCTTTATTGAAGTTCATTTGTTACTTGTTTCTGAGCTCAGATCTCCTACATTCCCTGCTTGTTCAGCATTAGTACAGAACTTCCACTGCCAATTTATAATCCAAGCGCAGTCTTTCCACTATAATAATATGAATTTGCAATGTACATTTTGGTTATTCTGTGAGAATCATAGTGGGTTTAACCGTGGCACACCAACACGTACACATTCCTTCACAGACAATGTGGTTCGACCTTCAAAAGCTTCTGTCAGGAATCTTTTTGTCAGACATCCTAGATGGCTTGACTAACAGGATGTGGCTTAATGTCTTTCAGATCAGGAATGAAATAATTTCCTATTCTGGTTCAAAACCAAGGTGGATGGCAATCAGCTATCTGAGACGAGTTAATGATTATTGTAGAGAAAGGCAATCTAATAACTTTCAGAGGAAATTCAACTGGAATTTTCCAAAAAGTTAATACAATGTATAAGAATTTACATTAAGAAAAATTGTGTGAATTACAAAACCTATTTGGTAATTCATTATCCCGTGGAGCTCACAGTCAAGCCTAAATATGTGGCAGCACTTAGCAATATACTTACTTCATCAATATAGAACATTAGTAATGCTGCTCATGTTATTTTCAAATTTTTTTTAAAAAATGGAAAAATATCTTTAAAAATAACCTAAAGATAAGTTCAGTCCATGACAATATTACAATCAAATTCACCCAAAAAATATCCGTTTACCTACATTGTAAAATCAGAGGGACACAGAGGTAAAATATGGGCTAGAAGAGTTACATAGATGGCATGAGCCATGGATCCCTTTAATATGGCCGGTGCTTGGAGCTTACTCCAATCCTTGACTTGTCAAACAAACATTCTTGATGGTGGATTGGTTTCTTCTTTGGAAAGCCAATTTGGTTAAACTTTTGAACCAGCCAATGACAACGCTAATCATCTTTATACACCGTATCACAATGGCCACCCAAGACATACTCGAAGGACCTCCATAAAAAATACAACAGTGTGGTCTTACAAGTGTTCAGGATATGAGGGGATTACAGGTCCACTAAAACTTCTGTGCTAGAAAAATTGCCGATTTTTTTTTTTACTCTAGTGCCATATTTGGAGAGTGAAAAAACAAAAAACCCTGAATTAGGATGGTTTCACATGATCTTTTTTGTAAAAACACTGCATTTTTGTGGCCTTTTTGCTGGCATTCCTCTTTTCATGTTTTTTGTGGTAACCCCCACCTTTTCTGCATCCACATGTTACTTGTAAGTCAATAGGGAATTATAAAATGCACAACACGAGAGTGAGAGGTTTTTTATGGTGCATTTCTTCATTATTTGGGGATATCTCAGCATGCTCTACAGGCAAAACAAAACACCCTCCAAAAACTCTGTGGTACCAAAATGCTTGCAGAAAAACACATGAGGTTTATTTTTCTTTTTCTAAAAAGCCTCATAACCTTCGGCAAGGAGACTCTGTGTGAGGCGGCAGCGCATGACTCCGAGAGTCAATTAACACCGAAGAGTGGATCCCTTTATCATGCCCCTCCCTCTGAGGTTATGTACTGGGTGTATAACGTTTAGTACTCCTCCAAGGGATTCCTATTGCTGCACATACAGTAACAGTGTGGTTCTCGCTCCAACAGTAAATGTATAGTAAATTAGATCAGAAGGTTCTGTCCTTATAGTTACAGTAGAACAAAAACCAATACTCACAATCCATCCAGGCAATCTGGTGGCTGCTTAAGCCGGTTCCCTTGTCTCAAGTAGTCATAGATTTCACTGTTTTCCACCCCAGGATATGGTGTTTGGCCCCGTGTTGCAATTTCCCACATGGAGACTCCAAACGACCACTGACAAGAGAAGAACATCAGTCACTTTATGCAACTTTGGACCATCCCTATTTTTCAGAAGGGTCCCAGACAATCAACGGATCTCAGGGAGTGGAATCAACTTTAATCGGTAGGGAAACCTGGGAACAGGAATTCAACTTATCTGCAGTGCCCCATCAGGTGAAATGAAGCATTACACATTACTCACTGAACTCAATAAGCTGTCTGTTTAATGTGTAGAAATGTTGTGTTCTCCTGAAGGAAAGGTGCTTTTTGGAACTTTGCTTTGACCAATTAGGATCCTGATTGGGTGTCTGTCTATTAACTCAGAATTCCCTAATAGCATATTTGAAAATGTGTTTAATGAAAAAGTCTACTCTTAAAAAAGTTCAATCACTCCAGCAGCTGTGGTTATTTTTTACAAAAATTTACATTTCCGTAACCCTAGGATTTCAAGGCATGCTAGTTACATATTAACTACGCAGAATTACATTTGGCCTCATACAATAGCATTACACAGCGATTTGACTCACCACATCACTCTTGGTGGTGTACACACGGTCTGCCAGGCTTTCTATTGCAATCCACTTGACTGGCATTTTGGCAATCCGACCTTGCCTATAATAATCTCCATTGTAGATTTTCTTGGACAGACCAAAGTCGGCCACACAGACATTCATGTTCTCATTTAACCTGGGTGAAGTGATAGAGATTATTTGTGAGATGGAGGACAAAAACTGAAGGACGGAGAAATCGTCACTAAAGTAGTAGTACTCAACCAGACCCCAACACCTTGGGGGCCGGCGGGCCATCCAGCCGATTATAAGAAGGTTGGGCAATGGTCCTTTGACCAATAAATATACAATATTGTATAATTAATGGAGGCTCTAGAACGTATGGCAGCAATATGTCTGAGGGCTACATGGAGGGTGCAGATATTACTTTAGCACTAGATTAAAAACCAACCCAGTGACATCCTTGACTTACGCTTGGCCCCATGGGCTCTATGTATTGGGAGTGTCTGTGCCTTTATTTCATGCACAGACACTCCCACATCTATAGATTCTTGCATCTTCTGTCTTCGAGATTGGACATCAGATGTACTTTCAAAACACACTGATAAATACTATTAGATGAATTACACTTTTTTGCCTCTGAAGATGGTAACAAAGGTCTACCCAAGATGGCTGAACCATTACAGAACATTGTTAAAACATTGCAAGAATATGTAAGAATCTTACATGCAGTTTCGGGCAGCCAGGTCTCGGTGGATGAAGTTCTTGCTGCTCAGATACTCCATGCCACTAGCTATATCTGTCATGAACTTCACCAGCATCTGTGTTGGAAGGTACTGCAAGCAAATATATTATACAAGGTCACAAATTGTTATCTAATTCATAACTTTAACTGTCTACTTGCATGGATTCCTAGGCCCCCTGCCAGTGTGGACAATGCTGGAAGCACATAGTGCTATCCATATTGCAGTGGCCCAGGTTGGTACTGCAGGCACACCTCCCACTGAATTTAATTGGAGCTGCACCTTCCATACCAACTTGAGCCATTGCAATGTTCACAGCACTATGTGCTGCCAGTGTTGTCTGCACCATGCAATAGGCATGGCAATCAGCTGATCAGTGTGGATCCCAAGTGGTGGACCCCCAACAATCCTGAGGATAGATCATCAATAGTAAAGTCCCTTTAAGGACTTGTTATCTCTCTTGGCATGTCTGTTTTGGTAGGAACAACTCTCCATTGTGTTGTTCCCCAGTTACTCCTCCTAGAAATATATACATAAACGAACAACTGGGTATCACCATTCTACTTGGTAATAGGGCACTCCGACACTGTCACCACTAATTGGATATTGTCAGTCTTTGTAGGGACTCGCCCCAATGACAAGAAGAATAGCAATACCCAGTTGTAAATTTATTCATGCATTTCCAGGAAGAATAACAGAGGCCCCATCTGCATTACACATTGCAACAGTATTACATACCAAGGGGGCATCTCCGAGTCGAGAATATAGAAGGAAGCTGTGCAGATCTCCATGTTTCATGAATGGCAAAATAACAACAGGTGACGGATATCCTTCATTCTCTGTATTCTGAAGACAAACCCCTGAATGATGGAGAGAAGAAAAAAAGGGCAGTATTAGACAAACTGTTCACTATAGATGGATTATTCAGGTCTGCCATGGTTGCAGGGGAATCCTGTGAACTGTGGTCCTTACAGGTGGTCTACATTGCAAGAAAAAAATAAGTGAACCCTTTGGAACTACCTGGAATTATACACTGTTTACTAACAAAATGTGTTCTGATTGTTATCCAAGACACAATCATAAAGAAACACAATGTAACAAAGCTAATAACACACAAACAGTTGTACCGTTCATGTGTTTTATTGAACATAATGAAGAACATCCACAGAACAGGGAGAAAAAGTAAGTGAACCCTTTAAATTAATAAGCTTTCAATTCCACTTTAGCAGCAATGTATGTCCAGGATTCAACCAGTATCCTCTATAAACATCAGCCAAGCTGTATGGACACAGGAATGAATGCATGAATGTTTGTACACGAGTTTTCTAGTGTACAAAAGTTGCAATTTTGTCGCTTTCACGCCAGGCCCTGTTACATTTTTCAAAAAGTGGGGGGTGTCTAGGGTGAGAACGTGCGGCTAAGTGCGGTCCGTCACATTTACTATAAAGTACACCAGAAACTGGCATAAATTATAGCAGGAACCTTCAGCAGCTTGGAGCTGACATACCTTTCAGTTTGATGTATGGTGGAGGTGCTGACGCACGCGACAAGTGTAGTGAAAGGCTTGCGCACCGCTGGCACGTTACTTAAGGCCAATTTAGACACAACGATTATTGCTCAAAATTCACTCAAAAGCCGTCTTTTGAGCGATAATCGTTGTCTCTAACTGCACAAAGACAACAATGAGCCTTATCAGGGATTCACAGCGGGATACAGCGGATACTATTGTTTCATCCCGATCCCTGATGACAGGCGGAGAATGAAGAACAGAGCAGTCCAGCTGTGTTCTCCATACCCCACATGGAGCGCTCCGCTGTATAACAGCCAGGTGCTCTGTGCAGAGAACAGCTGGATGCAGAAGACAAGCGGGGCCTCCCTGCTTGTCTTCTGTATCCTCCGCTCGCAGCGCTCGGCTGTATAACAAGTTTATTACTTGGGGATGAAGGATATTAACATACAAAATTAAAATACAGACATATTGGGCATATTTCTATAGACCAAAGTTTCACACATCAGTCTAATGAAACTATGCATCAGGCCAAAGTGACAAATGTCTTAACAGGTGCAAAGAGGTGCCAGATCTTAATTTTTGAAAAAGTGGCAGGGATTGGCCAAAAATCTCGAAAAGCTGCAATTTTGGCTTGTGCACCAAAACTGTAACTTGTGTATGCCAGAAAACTGTCATACAGCACTTGAAGTGAGGACACGTGGCCCCTTTAAATAACATGAGACGTGTTACATTTCGTAACTAAGAAAATCTATTTAAAAAAATTCTTGGACATCATTTCGCAAAGCTGTCTGTTTTTCTCAGAAGTTAAATGGCCATAAGGCAAGTGGTGCCATAACTTAAAGACATCTATTACGAATTGAAAAACACTGTGGTAATGGCGGCACACCCAAAATCAGATGGTTTTGGTGGAGAAAAATATCTTGTTAGAATCCAGGGATTGCAGTTCAGAAATGATAGATTGTGTAAGGAGGGTGGAGGCTGCAGTGTGCTTTGCCAGATGAGTTTTTATGAAAAGTGCAGTGAACCACGTCTGCCACTAGGTGGCGACAAATGACTTGCTTTATTATACAAGAAAGGGAATATTGGGCAATAGAAACTATGTAACGGTCTTGAACAAACCAAGTTTCTAATACAATTTGCCACTATAATAAACTCCATTATAATGTATTGCTTGATTCTGGTTGGATAACAGGCAGATCTACAGATGTCAAACTATTAAAATATTCATTATCATAGAATATCAATGCATTGGCTACCAACACACTAATGAACGTGTCTCATGCAGCCTTGGAAACATTCATATAACATTATATTAAAAAGTTGCTAAAGAGGCTTTACAAAAGTGAAGCTAAACTTTTGCAAAAGGAAACGTTTTACAAATCTCCAATGTCCTTTATTGTACATTGCTGTCAGTGAATGGAAACATTCTAAGAGATTAAAAAATCTTTCCTGGTCATATCCCCTGAAAGCTATTGTACCAGAAAAGACTTTTTTCTATTATGCGCCGAGTCCCCCCACCTACACCATTAGTCAGGGTTACATGTCCCCTTCTTCTCCTCATTGCGGGCTTGCTGCACCCCCACAGTGAGGAGGAGATTGGATGCAGCGGCAGTCACGCATGCACGGTGCCGCTCCATTCATTTGCAATGGGACTGCTGAAGATAGTTTAGCGCATGTACTTGGCCACTTCTGTCAACTCAATTGAAATGCTGTGCATGTGCAACCGCTGTTCCATTCAATCTGCCGTCACTGCGGGGGGGTGTAGCGAGCAGCGAGACCCCCACCGATTAGACTTGTTTTCCCTATCCTATCGATAGAGGATAAAAGTCTATTGTGGTAAATTCCTTTACCAGCCCACATCTGCATGGGGACATGATCTGGGTAGATGTACAATCTCTGGATGTGCATAAAATGCTTCCATTCATTGATAGCAAGCTGAAATTTTAGAGAGGACAGAGATAATTACTCTAATTACATATCAATTAGTTCAGCTGCATTAGTGGTCATGTCACACTGGTACCGCCACTCACCAATGAGACGCATGACA
This sequence comes from Eleutherodactylus coqui, assembly GCF_035609145.1. Classification (NCBI taxonomy): domain Eukaryota; kingdom Metazoa; phylum Chordata; class Amphibia; order Anura; family Eleutherodactylidae; genus Eleutherodactylus; species Eleutherodactylus coqui. The sequence goes on from NC_089846.1 coordinate 143,220,312, forward strand.
TTGGGATGATCAAATTCCTTCATACACACGGCCTCGCTCAGGAAATCCTCCATCTCGGTGCGGGTGCAGATGGCAACTAACAGAAGGAGAAAAAGAAATTGCAAAAACTCACAAGCAAGAATCTTCCCAACGAACAGATACAGTTCCATAGAAAATACAGAATGATTTAACTATTGGGAGAATCATAAAAGTAGACCAAAAACAGAGTGCCCCCCCCCTCCCAATTTCTATGAGATGCAGGCTCTAGAGGAATCAACCAAAATAGCCAATCACTTACTCTTCATGGTCTTCACAGCCACCTTGAGAATGTAATCATCTTGATTCAACTGACCCTCCATGACCGAGCCAAACTCTCCTAAGAAACAGGATCAAAAATCATCCTTATGGGTTGTCTGTTCTCTCCCGTTACACCAAGGTGCTCATACATACAGAATAAAAGGTGCCCATGACATTCATACAACTGGCGGTGTAAAGTGACAAACATCAAGCCGTGATGACATCATTTGGAAATATCAGCTGCTTATTTGTAAAGCGTTGTATCTCATTGCAATATCAGTATATGTCATCCATAGTTGATGGGACGGGCTCTGCTGCTCAGGATTCTTGTCTATCAATTGTTTGCCCAGACTGCTGTCATTGCAGACAGAGGTGGAAGCAGGTAGCTCTGTCAATATTGTAGCGGTGGGTTGGTAATGCAGACACACTGAATCCAGTTCAATACTAACCCAGGCCACTGCAGCATGGACAGAGCTACCTGCTTCTGCCTCTGTCCCCAATGACACTGGGCCCGATAATAGCTGATCACTGGGGATATGAAGTAGCAGACACCCGCCAATCAACTACTGATGACTTACCCTAAGAATAGGTCATCAATAGTAAAGTCCCAGAAAACCCTGTAAGGAAGAGAGTTGTCTCTACTGCCACCTATAGGTAACTGTTCTGCAAGTTAATGTCCAATCCTTTTAAGAGTCTTGAAATATGGCTGAACTGATGAGGGGCAAGAATCCCAAAACAACTGCCAACAGATGGGTACGTCATGTTTTAGGGCTTTTTAATGGGTCAGACATGGATTTATATTGTAGCTACCTATAGAAGGCACTAGAGAGATACTGCAGTTTTATTCCTTTTTGAGGAGAGCGACTGTAATTTGAATACTCTCTCTACCTAAAACGAAACCTCTCTAAAACTGACTTACTGGTATTTCCGCCCTCCACTAACCGACCTCATCCTGACATCTCCATCTCAGTGTGTGGCACCACCATAACTCCCAAACAACATGCCCGCTGCCTTGGGGTCATATTCGACTCCGATCTCTCATTTACCCCATACATCCAATCTCTGGCCCGAACATGTCAGCTGCACCTCAAGAACATCGCAAGAATCCGCTCTTTTCTCACCATAGACACGCTGAAAACACTTACTATTGCCCTCATCCACTCACGACTCGCTTATTGCAACTCATTGCTGATCGGCCTCCCCTGCACCAGACTCTACCCTCTCCAATCCATCCTGAATGCGGCAGCCAGGCTCATCTTCCTGTCCAGCCGCTACTCGGACGCCTCTGCCCTGTGCCAGTCACTGCACTGGCTGCCCGTTAAATACAGAATTCAATTTAAACTTACTACCCTCATCCACAAAGCCCCCCACAGTGCAGCGCCCCCCTATATCGCCTCCCTCATCTCAATCCATCACCCAGCCCGGGCTCTCCGCTCGGCAAACGAAACTAGACTGCACACCCCTCTAATTCGAACTTCTCACTCCCGCCTCCAAGACTTCTCCAGAGCAGCACCAGCCCTCTGGAACGCATTACCAAAGGCTACCCGGGCAATCCAGGACTCGAAAAACTTCAGGCGTGCTCTAAAAACGCACCTTTTCAGGGAGGCATACAGCATACCCTAAACCGACTCCTCTGTATGCCACCTGATAACATGCTTCCTGACCTATTGACTGCAATCCCTGCTAGCTGTCACAAACTGCCCCTGCAGTCATACCGATTCTGCCATCACACGGCCAAATATCTGACCATTGTCTATGTGTATAGAATCCCTCACTCTCCACCCCGCCATACCGTGCACATCTCCAGCCCTTTACCTTCTGTATCACCCCATTACTTGTAGTATGTAAGCTCGTTGGAGCAGGACCCTTCCCTATTGTTTCCACCAACTGATTACTATGTAACCGTGGTTCTGTAATTTAATTTTTTGTACTTTTGTCTTTCTGTATCTCCCGTCTATGTAAGCGCTGCGGAATATGTTGGCGCTATACAAATAAAGATTATTATTATTATTATTACTTTTTCCCATGATGCATTGCTTGTAAGCTTACAACAGTTGGATCTCCATGAGGAGAATCAGTACCTTAAAAACCTAGAAAAAGTAACTCTATTACAGAAGAGAAGCTTTCCTTCCCTATCACAGAGATCCATCATAATTCTATTACAGAGGGATATAGCTATTGTTAACTCTCTGGGACCCGTTAGCAATCAGCAGCCACTGGGTTAACAAACTGCCCTTCAGGAATAGCTGGGACAAATCTGGCAAGACATCAGTCTGCCAGGAGGACGCTGAAGGAAACCATTAGAGCAAGAGCTGTTTTCCGATAGCTTTTCCAGACTGTGTAGGATAAGACAGGGAACGGAAGTGGGGCCTGCGAGGCTCGTGTTACTGTATGACCGTTCCCACAGTGTGGATGAGACAGCAAGAACCTGTCCTATGAGCAGGAGATCGGAGGTCAGATGGGAAAGATGGGAAGTCCTAGAATTGCATAGGAAGTCTCGGAGGAGATTCTAGTTTACTTTACTTCCCACAGAATGTGACTAGTTCCAGATACAACTTTCTACAAACTAGGAACCCACAATAGATCAGGATCATAAATCAGTCCCTCAATGCAGGGAAGGGTAAAGTAGTGGGGACACATTTTAGGGAAATTATTTTTACATATCCACAGTTTCAGCAAGTGTTCTTGCAGATTTGTTTATATGGAAGAAGGTTGTGCGCTGCACGATAAGAGGAGGAAGCAGAAGCCCTGGATGACCTCTCTCATGGTTGAAGGAACATTTAAGGATCTCTCTCATGGTTCCCCGCAGTGTGTAACTGTCTTTATATAATGTATGAGGAAACAACTCCAAAGGATATAACATTTGTGATCCACTATTAGTGGTACTGACACAGAAATAACTGAGGTGCTTCCTCAATACTGTGGTTAAGGCCAGGTCCACAAAATGTGATACAGGTGGGCATGGAGGCTCTAGTACCCTGTTGTACCCCCTCTAACTTAAATACAAGATGTGATACAGGCGGGCATGGGGGCTCTAGTACCCTGTTGTACCGCCTTTAGCTTGGATACAAGATGTGATACAGGCGGGCATGGGGGCTCTAGTACCCTGTTGGGCCACCTTTAGCTTGGATACAAGATGTGATACAGGCGGGCATGGGGGCTCTAGTACCCTGTTGTACCGCCTTTAGCTTGGATACAAGATGTGATACAGGTAGGCATGGAGGCTCTAGTACCCTGTTGTACCGCCTCTAGCTTGGATACAAGATGTGATACGGGTGGGCATGGAGGCTCTAGTACCCTGCTGTACTGCCTCTAGCTTGGATACAAGATGTGATACAGGCGGGCATGGAGGCTTTAGTACCCTGTTGTACCGCCTCTAGCTTGGATACAAGATGTGATACAGACAGGCATGGAGTCTCTAGTACCCTGTTGGGCCGCCTTTAGCTTGGATACAAGATGTGATATCGGTGGCCATGGAGGCTCTAGTACCCTGTTGGGCCGCCTTTAGCTTGGATACAAGATGTGATATCGGTGGCCATGGAGGCATACAGGTTCCACATGGTATACTGTGGCATATTGGTCATTTGCTGTAACTGAGCCTCTAGATTGTGAAAATTCATAGGCTGTCAAAGCTGGCATCCCAAATGGTCCCATACAGGTTCTATTGGAGATAAATCTGGTAACCGGGCAGCCACAGAAGTGGGACAATGTTATTGAGACATTCCTGTGACCCCCTTATGTGTGCGGCCAAGCGTTATCCTGCTGGAAAATGCCTCTTGGAAGCCGCCATGAGAGGAACACACGTGGTTACAGGATGTCCTGAACATATCGCTGAGCTGTCATTGTTCCCTGTACCACTAGGGGTGACCAACTATCGTATGCGATGGTCCCACTCAGACCATCACACCAGCAATGGGGGCAGTGTGCCGCTCAACAGACAAGACAGGATGGAGGCGCTTATCCCTAGGTCTCTAGACACAAACATGTCCATCGCCAGTGCTGAAATTATGTCTGGATTTGTCACTAAAGGCAATCGGTTCCACTCCGTAGCAGCCCAGTTTCATAATTCATGACACCACTGCAAACAAAGGCGCCAATGGGTGGATGTCAAAGACAGTACACGTAATGGACACCGTGAGACCAAATGTCCTTTAGTCAAGCACCTGAGAATGGTTCTGACAGACACAGGAGCCTTAGAAAGGAGTATCTTCCCACAGCACTCACAAACAGGTAAGACTCCAATCACAGGAGGAACCTCTCAATAATTAGAAAAATGCAAAAGCCAATACTGAGTTGTGAACTGTCAACCCAAAAATAGTCCGATATATAGAAGATCGGCAGCATAAAATGGTGCAACAAACTTTATTTGTTCCATAGATAAAAATACAGGCAACGTTTCGGCCAATAAATGGCCTTTATCAAGCCGCTATCCAATGAGACTGTGCAAGAGATCCATGCTTCAGGACCCTACAAACAAGGAGCCTCTGAGAGCCTTATATATATATATGTGTGTGTGTCATACTGTAATGCTAATGATTCATATATTCACTGCTCTCCCTATTTCTTCTCGCTCCCCTGTCGCTGATTGACAAATCTCTCCATATGTATAGTAATAGAGCAAAACTTGTCAATCGGCTGCTTGAGGTGGGGAAGGTGTGGAGAGCAGTGAATATATGAATACTCGGGAATCTCATTAAACTCATTTCGCTGGGGCCTACAAAACAAATTCTTCAATGAGTATAAGTAACGGACTGCTGAATTCAGCGGGTCTGTCACAATACTGTGCTGCCTGTAGCCAGGGCAGCTTTAGGGATCTGTCAGCTTGCCTCTAATGTATGATCATCATACTACAGTTTGTATCCACATATATCCTACATAAGAAGACAAATAACTTTTTATTTATTGCATTGCCTATTTTCTGCCACTCCTTGGACGCATTCACAAATCTGTTGGTTGTTTGGCAACAGTCAATGAGCTTATTGACAGACAAGTCCAGGAACTACCCGTCCTTTCATTGCATGTGCATTTTGATGCATTTGGGTTTTTTTTGCTAAAAGTAAGAATGAATTCAAAAATGGGAGACTCATACAATTTTCAGTCATACTTCTACTCCACGCAGGATTCCCTGTCTCGAAGAAGGGGCTCCTAAACATGTTTATCCATCTGGGATGCCCATTTGCCCTAATAGAGCATATTGGAAAGGAGGTTGTGGGCTATGATATGCCAGTGCGGGTAACATTCACAAAAACTTAAAAAGGTGGAATTACTTATTAGCTTAAAAAACAAGCTGATACCAGAAAAACTGATCAATGCAGTGCCTCTCTCTACCTTCTCCAAGGGTCTTGCCAAGCGTAAGTTTGTGCCGATCCACCATAACATCTCGGAGCTTCTCTTTAAGATCATCACTAATGCCCAGTCGGTTCACTGGAATGTGGAGAATAATCAGTTACTTTCTTCATGGAGACTTTATTCTAGCATAGACCAATAAAGACATTCAAAGCAGTTCACTCAGAAACAATGTAACAACCACTTCGGGAAACGTATGAAATGTATACATTTATCAGTTGTGCAATACAGTAGTTGTTCCTCAAAATGTATACAATATTTTTCCTCGAAAACAGCTCCCTCCTGCTGAAGAGTCCCAGAAGAATCTTAAGTTAGATTGACTGCCTGGATGAAGCCATCCTAAGAGCAAAGTCTTTCTGTAACCATGCAGCCTGAATCCCAGTGTTATTCAGCACAAAACATGAGCAGGAATTTCCTGATGTTCAGCCAAGTGGATGGAGGATGAACAGATTCTCTGCAGACTCTTCCAGATCTTGAGTCTATCAATCTGGTCTAGCAGGCAACCCCACCTATCCCTGTGCTTATTCCCAGTATTACATACCCTGTCGTCTGTACACGGGGGGCTATCCTGACATCTGGCATATTAGGCAAGTCATAAATATTTATTTGTTACATAAGACTAGACTCAACTAAAATCTAAACCTTATTTCAGCAGAAAGCAACAGGATATTCCCATAGCTTACTAACCCTTCAGACCCATAAGTAACTTTATGCTGCGAGTTGGTTAGTCACTGGTCATTGGATTAGACTACTAGTCAAAGATACTCAAAAGGAATTCAACTTGCAATGCTGAGTACTATGAATAGAAGCATGTGAAGCCCATTTTTGGAGATCTGTGACCATATATAGGTTAAGGTGTTGGTTAAACAAAGGAGCATGTCAGACTTACAGGTGGCTTCTGTGGTTCTTCTACTGTAAGATTTCCTTACTCGGTACCGGACCACAAGTTCTCCTTGCTCCACAGTTGGTTCAAAGGCCTCCCTGAAAATATACATGGCACATCATAAGTATTATTGACTTGTATGCAATGTTTTCCATAAACCTTTGTGATTTATTACAATTTAGTACTCACCCATATTGTGTCTCCTTCTTTCGGACACGTGCAAGGAAAATAGCTCCTACAATGGCACCAAAAACTGCCACGGCAACCACCAGCATCACGTACCACCAATGCCAGGAAAAAAGTGGTGAGGCTTTGACAGCTGTTGAGAGAAAATACAGAGCTTGTTTTTGAGCCTTTCATTAAATGGTTTCATATAGAGAACAGAGGTATAGGACAATGACTCTCCAACGCAAAGTAATGCAGTCAGACAGTGGGTAGGAGACATTTCCAAAGTGATAGATATATAAGGGTAGCTATGGAACATAGATTGGTAAGTGCATGGTGCTATAGACAGAAGAGAGCTGTACAACAGGCCACATATTAGAGATTTTAGATGGCCGTTTTCTAAATGACTTCTTCATGGTTGGTTTGTGAAGGTTGTCGTCTTGGATGTCATAAGTTAAAATGACAATTCGGACAAAATTACCGATTGATGCCTATTATGAACTATGGTCCACTATAGCCTTCTAGTGATGGGATGCAAATCTGTCATCAGCTTTTGAACGCTAACTACTAGAGATGAGCGAACGTACTCGTTTCGAGTAATTACTCGACCGAGCACCGCGATTTTCGAGTACTTCCGTACTCGGGTGAAAAGATTCGGAGGGCGCTGGGGGGCGGGGGGAGGCGTGGCGGAGTGGGGGGTAGCAGCGGGGAACAGGGGGGAGCCCTCTCTCTCTCCCTCTCCCCCCACTCCCCGCTGCAACCCCCCACTCACCCACAGCGCCCCCCGAATCTTTTCGCCCGAGTACGGAAGTACTCAAAAAACGCGGCGCTCGGGCGAAAAAGGGGCGTGGCCGAGTAGGTTCGCTCATCTCTACTAACTACCATTGGTCATCATCTGTCACACTCATTAGACCATCCAATATCTCTAGCCTATGGCTTGCTTAAAACTATGAAAAAAATTGACCTCCTGCAGAATACAGTGTTTTTCAGCCAAATGCCCCATAACCAAGGCTATGATCATAGATTTTGCTGCAGCTACGTTCCGCTTCATTCCCGAGCCATTATTGATTTTTTTCATTGTCTTTTCCTTCCCACTTTCAAAAATCATAACGTTGTAATTCTTCTTTCAACCTAGCTTGTTTTTTTTCTGAATGAGTTGTATCTTTTAATGGTTCCATTTAATGTACCATATAATGTACTGAGTGAATGGTTTGGCAAAAATAACATGTTAACTTTATTCCGTGGGTCAGTACGATTATGGTGATACCAAATTTATATAGTTTTGTCGGACTACTTAAAAAAAAAAAAAATTATTATTATTTTCTGCCACCATCATCTGACCCCCAAAACTTTTTTATTTTTCTACTGATGCCGCTGTGTGAAGGCTTGTTATCTGTGGGACGACCCATAGTTTCTATTGGTATCTTTTTGGAATACTAACACATTTTTGAATGGTTTATATTAAATGTTTTCTTGGAGACGGGGGGACCAAAAACTGCAGTTCTGGCTCTTTTTTTTCTTCTGGCATTTACCATGTATGTTTAATAGTATTCTCAGTAGTCTTTCTTTTCCTTACCTTCAGGAGACTTTGAATCTGAAAAAACAAAGTGAAATACATCAGAAACCAGATAACAGTATACAAACTGTGATATATTAGATGGCTGACTGAAGCTCCTTACCATAGTTGGTGAATGTAGCGATAATTGGATCACTCCAAGGACCGTCCCCGGAGACTGTGTAAGAGGAGACCCTAATAGTCAGATTGTCCGCAGGCTGCCTCGTCATGTCATTGGTTAGGCCAACGTCTACCACAACCTAAGTAGTAAAGACACAACATTGAGTGAATGACATAATATTCATATATTCTAAGCCTAGTATATACTTTGTACTCATACATAGTAGAAGTGCAACATAACGTTCACAAGCATTGATACATACAACTAGAGTGCAAGCACAGGCACAAGCCATCCTACAGAGAAGAGGATATGGTAAAGCGACAATCACTCAACACTATCACATATACACAAATAACTCAAATAAAAGTCCTACATCATAAGAGTCATAAAACTAAACGGCATAGCGGGTTCACACATTTATCATGGAAAATCCAACATAGCTAAGTACATCAATGGCGCAGAGGCAGCCATGAGTATAGCTATAGGAGGTGCAGAAGTACCAGTACTGGGGCCCTGGTGTTTCAGGAGGCCCAAAGATCCATCTGCTACATTAGAATATCCCAGCATTATGAATGGCACATGATAGGTGTGGGCCTAAGAGCTCTAATTTACACCCCTGGATGCAGTACTAACCCTACTCAAAAGGGACATAGATAAGGGGGTCGGGGTTGGTGAGGCATGTTGTATAGGGGTGACAATGAGAAGACAGTCCTGCAGCAGGTCTCATATAAGATCGCCTTATTACACTTCTTCAGCCATACACACTAATCACACCACACTGTATCATCACGCACAGACTGGGTGAACAGGTTACTTTCGAGTCTTGTACCTCTGGTTGGTCCTTCGTTTGATACGACACTTTGTAACCCTTCAATACACCATTCAATGGCGCTCTTGGCTCTCTCCACAGGATTATGATAACAGTCTCATTCATTATCGCAGTGACATTTTCAGGTGGGCCTGATGGGACTGTAAAGAGAAACACAAATCTCTCATGGCCCAGCATATGAACACATCATCTAAGAATGGAACTGTATGAAGTTAGAAGAAAGGTCTGTTTTCTTAACACAGAAAGGGCGCCACTGTTGTCTGTGGTCGGAGTCTTGAACTGCAGCTCAGCCACACCAAATGGACTGAGCAGTAACACAAGACACAGCCCATGGATAGGAGAAGTGCTGTTCTCAGATAACCCCTTAAAATGCTTAGATGGTAATATGCTACGTCTTAAGTATATTAAGCACTGACTAATTAACAGACATTAACATGGAAAAATAAACTGGTAAAAGTTGAAGTGAAAAAAAGACGTCTTACAAGGAGAAGTGGAAGAAAACCGTGCCAGGAGCCAGCAGGGCGGCTGACACAGACAGTATCGTTTGTGTCTTGTATACTAATTACTACGAGGGGCCGGGGCTGAAAGGGAGCCCCTCTCACTAGTTCACTTTCTTTTATTTCCTGCCAGGGAGGGGAGAACAGGCCGAGGAGTGAGCGACACAAGTACCCTGATGATACAAACACTTAAAACGAGACAAATGTTGGATTTTCTGCAGCTGTATGCTAAAAATAATTGATGTCAAATGTGGTAAATTAAAGTTCCATTTTGCCTTCAGCTGTTAAGCACTTCAGCCTTTCATTGATATCTTAATGGATAAGGCCTTAACGCAGGCATAAAAATCAAACGACATTCTATGTATAAACAGGCCGTCATCCATCTATGAACATCTGCCTGTTTACTGTGAATGGAGGTGGGCGGCCGGAGCGATCTCTTCCCGCTCTCCCTCCATTCACTGAGCGATTCTTGCTCCTTTGAGAAGGCACAAGAGCGATTATTGCTGGGTGGACTATCGGGTGTTTAAGCGCCCAACAGTCGTCCCATGTAAAAGGACCCTTAGGGACCTTTAACAAAAGCAGAATAGATCTGCAAGACGCTTGATGACCTGCAGGAAATTCTGCACCAAAATCCACATATCTAATTGTGGATTCTGATGTGGAATTGAAAAATGGCTTCATTCTGTTGGCAGATCTGCATCAAAATCCGCATTTAAAACATGCAGATTTTGTTGCGAATTTCTGAAACGGTAGATACCGCTGTGTGCCGCAGAACAATTTGTGAAAGTTTCCTTACAGTTTTACAGCTGATCACTGGGGTCAGCCTAATATCTTGGGACCCTACTAATAAAAGACATTGTCCAAAACAGACAAGCCCTTGAAGCTAATTTGTAATACAGGCCTTTTACTTTTTTGCTTCCTTTATTGTTTTCTCAACTTCATTAATTGTGTATATGTATTGAGTTCAACCATTAGGAATATATTGACTAGGGAGTTGGGACGGGGTGCAGACATCTGTGTTTATGGTAGTGGGCACAAAATTACAAAAAGGACAGATTTTCCTTACTATGTTCTCCAACTGATTTACTCTTGAACTGCAACAAAAATGTTAACTTCAAGTCCCCCATGATTTCATACCTCCTTCCATGGTTGCCATTGGGACCCAGTCTGTCCAGTGGGATACCCCCTCACTGTTCAGGCAGGCCACGCGAACGTTGTAAACAGAGTAGGGGGTGAGGTCACTGATTAGATGGGTGTAAGGGGGCACGTTGATGTTCTGGTTGTAGATCTTATGGTGAGGAGCAGTACTGAGGTGGTTATGAGGAAGAGTCGCCTAAAGGAGGAAAAGGAGAGAGAGATTGCAAGAGAACACAAAACACGGAGACAGAAAATATTAGAAGTGGGCACTGCTGAAGTTCTCCTTTTTAGTTTCAGTAAAATCCTGTAACAATAAAAACCCCCTGTTAAAACCACAGCCCACCAGTAATGAGGAACGGAGAAGAAAACAAAACTGGATACCTGCTGCGAGATAACATCCCAGCGGACATGACCACGATACAATTGAATTATGCTCTACAGACAAAGCATACCATGACCGGTCCTGACAGTTACTGGCTATTTCATGAAACAATACATCACATAATCACGTTACAAGTTTACCCAGTGGGCTTTGAGCATTTTTTTTAAGTTAGAAGAAACCGTTGACAATGAGATAATCAAAGGTTTCCAACTGCTGGAACCTTCAGAGATGATGAACTAAAGGGGAACCAAGCAAAAAATGTTCAACTCTTCTGTAGTGTCCGCACAGATCGCAATGAATAAGCATTGCACAGTTATCACTGAAATCAATGGGCTGTCCGACTAATATGTTGATAAATTAACCGAAAACTTAAATAGAATTGCTAAGACTTTGCAGTAACTAAGGGTTAATTCACTTCCAGTATTTAAGTTTAATGTGCTTCTCTGAGAATGTGACCTTGAGTAGGTTCATCTTTATCAGCAGTTGGCATGAACAATAGTCTACATAAGGAAACCTGTATTAACCAAACGCGAGCTTCTGTTTTCATTTTCTACAATAATGTATGCATACAGGGGCGTAACTATAGAGGGTGCAGGGGATGCGGCTGCACCCGGGCCCAGGAGCCTTGGGGGGCCCATAAGGCCTCTCTTCTCCATATAGGGAGGCCAGTACTATGAGTAAAGCATTATAGTTGGGGGCCCAGTTATAAGTTTTGCATCGGGGCCCGGGAGCTTCAAGTTACGCCTCTGTATGCATACATTAGTAGCTTTTAACTTGTTAGTTTGTGTTCTCATTGGTAGCCAACACTTATTTCGCATCGAGTGGTTGGTTTAGCTTCATATGACCCTACGAAATGCTCTCCCAATTTACAGAACAGTAAAAAGACTGATTGACAGAGCCTCCGTTTAACCTTCATCTTTACTTCTTATGCACAGGTTTATTGAACCCCGTCAAATCTTGAGGCAGCAATTCGGTTATGCTCCACCCACCTTTCCATCTCCATCTAGTTCAATATTGTTTTAGTCAACTACAAAGGAATCTGGAACACAAACTCTTTCACCTGGAAAGACTAGCAATGAAGGATAACTTGAAGCAGAGGCTGTTCCTAGACTTTAGCTACAGTACACAATTAGAGATGAGCGAGCGTACTCGGAAAAGCACTACTCGCTCGAGTAATTTGCTTTATCCGAGTATCGCTGTGCTCGTCCCTGAAGATTCGGGTGCCACTGCGGCTGACAGGTGAGTCGCAGCGGGGAGCAGGGGAGAGCGGGCGGGAGAGAGGGAGAGAAAGATCTCCCCTCCGTTCCTCCTCGCTCTCCCCTGCAGCTCCCCGCTCCGTGCCGGCACCCGAATCTTCAGACCCGAGCACAGCGATACTCGGATAAAGCACATTACTCGAGCGAGTAGTGCTTTTCCGAGTACGCTCGCTCATCTCTATACACAATGCATTTAGAAGTCATATCATATGTATCTATATTCAGTCTTAGTCTAAGTCATCAATGTAACGCAACCACTTGTCAAATGAGTACTTCAAGTGTATCAGTCTCTGTATGGACACTAAACCATTCCCAGATGGATGTGTGTAAACAAGGTGGCCACAATGTGGTTTGGGAGTATCTTTCATGCAGCAAACGCCAACCCAAGTGTCTAGGATTCAGTGAGTCAGTCCCTGATTCCCAGCACTGACCCGGAATACAACATGTATGTCATATATTCTGATGAAAAACGCAGAATAGTCTTGGGCGTTATACCTAGAGTTAGTTTTGGAGGTGTGGCTAGGATAATACGGTTTGAGGAAAATTTTACTATGGCCCTTGTTTCCAGACTTTCAAGTTCGATTTAGGATAGCTGGCCTTTATGTAGCCCACAACAGGTGATTAGCTGTCCGCCTCTGGCCTCCACGTAAAATAATCCAAGGCACCTGAGTCCTCATCTACCACCTGATCACTATATACTATTATAGTACAATACTCTACGCATTCTATACGCTACTCACACACTGTAGATGGCCTGCAATCTGAGAACTACAGGTCTTCAATCTTTATGACTTTATGAGTTACCTATACTCCATGGAGGCATGACTTTGCACTAAAATATTTGACAATTATTTGATACTAGCAATTAAGGCTTTTGTGCAAATACAACCGGCTCTAGATAAATGTTGTTGGTTATTTATTAAATTTTTCATAAAGCATTACAATACAATATGCAGAAGTATTGGCAAGGTGGTAATCCACCCAGCGAAGAGGTGTGGACCCCCTCCCTTGTGTTGCACCACAACATTTAAAGTTTTTGGCTTTTAGGCTACGTACACATATGGCAGATTTTGGTGAGGCTCTACATCAAAGTCCGTGATAAAATCTGCATCAAAATCCTCATGTAATACACAGGTTTCGACTCTCATTCTGGTGCTGACCTCTTCAAATGAGGGAGTGAAATCCACATCAAACTCAGTGTCAAGATCTGCATTAGAGATGAGCAAACCTACTCGGCCACGCCCCTTTTCCGCCCGAGCGCCGTGATTTTCGAGTACTTCCGTACTCGGGCGAAAAGATTCGAGGGGCGCCGCAGCGGGGAGTGGGGGGGGAGAGGGAGAGAGAGAGGGCTCCCCCCTGTTCCCCGCTGCTACCCCCCGCTCCGCCACGCCTCCCCCCGCCCCTTTTCACCCGAGTACGGAAGTACTTGAAAATCGCGGTGCTCGATCGAGTAATTACTGGAAACGAGTATATTTGCTCATCTCTAATCTGCATATTACATGCACATTTTGATTCAGATTTCCTTAAGTAGTGAGTTGTCACCTTTATGTCTTGCCTTTTTAAATGAAGATGCTGTTGATATCTTCCTGTTGCATCCTCTACCATTGGATACTGCAGCCATTAGCAAAGGTTCAGCCACTGGCTTGGTTCCACTAATCTAATTTCCTTTTGACTTTCTTTCTACTAATAGGGAAGTGAGTAGTTACTGTCAGCAACTAATTCTTCCCCTTTCGATCTCTGTTTATACACCAAGGACAGGAAGTACTGTATCATTCATGCAGCACTGCGGACTATGATTTGTGAATGGGAAACACTGAGCTCTTTGTGACCAATGCTGCTGACCACTGCAATGCTTCTTTACCAGTAGGGGGCGATGTTCTTTTCTGTTTAACTTGACTATTGTATGTCACATACATCTTGGTGTTCCTTTTTCAGATGTTAATCACTTCCATCAATAGGCATTTATGGAAAATCTTCTTTAAAGGGGTTGTACAAAAAAATGAATTTCATCACCTATTCACAGGATAGGTAATACAAGTCTGATCAGTTGGGGTTTCACCGCTAAGACCTCCTGAGAACAGGGATCTCATGTCCCCCTTTTCTCGTCAGGATCGCTGCACCTACCCACAGTGATGTCAGATTGAATGAAACAGAGGTTGCACATTCGTGGTGCCACTCCATTCATTTCAATGGAGCTAAAGGAAATAGTCGAGTGCCAGCACTCTGCTATCTCTGGCAGTCCCATTGAAAATCAATGGAGTGAAGCTGCGTATTTGCGACTACGGCTCCATTTAATCTTCACTAACGGTGGTGCAATGAGCTCTCAGTTAGGAGAAGGAAGGGAATGGCACTTCCGTTTTCAGGATCGGTAGGGGTCTCAGGTGTGACAAACCCACCGATCAGACTTTTATCACCTACACTGGATAAGTGATAAAAATCATTTTTGGTACATTGCCTTTAATAACCAACTCCTTAAGGAATACTCAAACAGTAATGATCTTCAGCAGAAACATGAGATGCAGATCTGCCACACAATCTGCAGCAGATATCTGTAATTAAGGGCTTCTTCACGCGACGTGTTTATGCAGGTATTTGCACGCTAAGACGCAGTGAATAGAACCCATTGATTGGTTTGTTCTCATAAGTGCTTTTTGCATGCGCATTTCGCAAGGAAAGGAAAATGTAGGACCTGCTCTATTTTCCTGCCATTTGAACGGCAAAAGTCTATGGGAGGTGCAAAAATATGCAAGGGGAAGAGTGAAACACCGCGCAAAATGCAGAGAAACGAACACATCTGGACCTCGTTAGGCTTTAAATAGCCATGAAATCCATGGAAATGATGCGTTACACGCGACTATGAACTGGCTTTGCGTGCGCAAAAAGTACAGTACTATGTGCAGACACGCACAACACACAGATTATGTACCTCTTCAAATCTTATTTATGCACAAATATGCTGCGCGGCGGCAAGCGTTTTTGTGCATAATCGTGTGAAGCCGCCCTTAGCCTCAGATTTCTGCTGGGGATTTGTATATTCTGCTGTGCAGCCGCTCGCGGATCAGCGCCATTGAGTTCATGCGGAGAATTGCACGGAATCTGCATGAACACGTGACATGTCAGAGATTCCCATAGAAATTAATGGGATGCAGATTCCATGTGGATTTGATAAGATATGGCAAATTCCACTGTGTGAACATGACTTTAGGTTCAAGAGGCATGCGTCATATGCATTGAGTACGTATGGAGGCACTGAAATGTGTCACCATACGAGGTCTCTGTACCACACAATATTACACAGTTATTCTTCCCTATAGGCAATGCTTATCCCATAGAGCATGCCATATCCATATATTTCTATGAGGTACAGAAGGGCCCCATACACTTACATGGATGCCATATTACAGATGCATACAAATCAGAGATCGTCCAGCACCATAGTATGACTTGGGATGAGGAGGCCGAATGCTTGTCTACTAGAGATGAGCGAACGTACTCGTCCGAGCTTGATGCTCGTTCGAGTATTAGCGTGTTCGAGATGCTCGTTACTCGTGACGAGTACCACGCGATGTTCGGGTTACTTTCACTTTCATCTCTGAGACGTTAGCGCGCTTTTCTGGCCAATAGAAAGACAGGGAAGGCATTACAACTTCCCCCTGCGACGTTCAAGCCCTATACCACCCCCCTGCAGTGAGTGGCTGGTGAGATCAGGTGTCACCCGAGTATATAAATCGGCCCCTCCCGTGGCTCGCCACAGATGCATTCTGACATAAAGGAGGGAAAGTGCTGCTGCTGGTGCCAGAGCTGCTATAGGGAGAGCGTTAGGAGTGATTTTAGGCTTCAAGAACCCCAACGATCCTTCTTAGGGCCACATCTAACCGTGTGCAGTACTGTTGAGGCTGCTTTTAGCAGTGTTGCACAATATTTTTTTTTCTATATCGGGCGTGCAGAGCATTGCGCCCTCAGTCTGCAGTCATTGTACAGAGTATAGGGCCAGTACTGGTGAGGCAGGGAAAGAGATATACAGGCTATGAATTAAAAACCCCGGTCAGGTTGGGGCATGCAGTGTGGGCCGAAGCCCACCTGCATTTAATCTGACGTTAGCTCTGCTGTCCAGGGCAATGCAATGGGATATATTTATGTACCGCCGGTGGGTTCCAGGGAGCCACCCATGCTGTGGTTGCACACGGAATTCCCATTGCGGAGTTGTACCTGCCTGTGACTATTTAGAAAAAAAATGCGGTCTGACTGGGGCATGCAGACACCTTGACAGAATGAATAGTGTGTGGCACATAGGTTCCCCATTGCTATGCCCACGTGTGCAGCTCCTGATGGCGGTGGCACAGGATTATATTTCTCATTGCTTCTGTACAGCAATGTGGGCTATCGCCCCGCCCCTTTTAAAGAGGGTCGCTGCCTAGCCGTGCCAACCCTCTGCAGTGTGTGCCTGCGGTTCCTCCTCATGGCAGACACACTTATAAATAGACATGAGGGTGGTGTGGCATGAGGGCAGCTGAAGGCTGCGCAGGGACACTTTTGTGTGCGCTGTGGGGGGGGGGGGGTTGGGTAGCATGTAACCCAGGAGAAGTGGCAGCGGAGTGTCATGCAGGCAGTGATTGTGCTTTGTTGGAGGTAGTGTGGTGCTTAGCAAAGGTATGCCATGCTAATGAGGGCTTTTCAGAAATAAAAGTTGTTGGGAGGGGGGGGGGGGGCACTCTTGCCGCTATTGTGGCTTAATAGTGGGACCTGTGAACTTGAGATGCAGCCCAACATGTAGCCCCTCGCCTGCCCTATCCGTTGCTGTGTCGTTCCCATCACTTTCTTGAATTGCCCAGATTTTCACAAATGGAAACCTTAGCGAGCATCGGCGATATACAAAAATGCTCGGGTCGCCCATTGACTTCAATGGGGTTCGTTACTCGAAACGAACCCTCGAGCATCGCGAACATTTCGTCCCGAGTAACGAGCACCCGAGCATTTTGGTGCTCGCTCATCTCTATTGTCTACTTACGTTTGAGGATACATCCATGACAGAGTGTATCTGCCCTTCATCCACGGTACTTTAGAGCAGCTCCCTGACACAGACGTGAGATCTTATCTATTGTTAATGTTCGATGACAGCTGCTCTGCTGCTTACACATGGCGATTATTGTTATGCACACTGATGGTAATATGAATATAATTGCTTTGTGTAAACCAACAATCAGCACAATGTGTCTCTTGTTTTAGGTAAGCTTGACAATCTTTTCAACACTTCATGTCTCACCTGAGAAAGCATGCCAACCCCACCCTCATATCCTTCACCCCTCTCTCTACTCATTATAAGGACCTGTTAAATGACATGTTGTCCTGCAGGATATATTATGCTTATCAGATACCATTGTTGAACCTGAGTAACCATTATCCCTGACTGAGATAATCCCTCACCGCTCAGTAAAAACAAGGCCTTCCAAGGAATGTAACAAACCAATTAGGTCTCTAATCTGGTAATTAACCAGTTGATTTAATTAGCAAGGTAATGTGTACAGTATGGGCAGAGATGCTTAATTCAAGAATGGAAGCAAGGTTGGCATTTAAAGGTGTTAAAACTGGATATTTGCTCAGGACCCCTAATTCCTAAAGCACCCCACTGATGAGATCCCCAGCAGCCACCTCACCATATATCTTGAATAGCAAAACTCTTGGGATGAGGGCTATAGT
The DNA here is from genome assembly GCF_035609145.1 of Eleutherodactylus coqui. Taxonomy (NCBI): domain Eukaryota; kingdom Metazoa; phylum Chordata; class Amphibia; order Anura; family Eleutherodactylidae; genus Eleutherodactylus; species Eleutherodactylus coqui. The sequence continues at coordinate 143,238,456 of NC_089846.1, forward strand.
TTGATTTTTGCCCAGGACTCATTTCCTTTAAAACTTGCCTTGGCCATTGATCTGATAGGAATTTTTCATCCCCCTTAACATAAACGATCATCAATATTCTTGAAATGAAATTATATGATCCTGTACCTACCTGTACCGTGCACACATACACTGGGTGAGCGCCACTCTCTCCAGGCTGCCATGATATCTCCAGTTGAGTCGTACTCCGAGTCACCAAAGTCAGTTCTTTTGGTTGTCTGGGCAGAACTACAATATGGAAGAAAGGAAGAGTAACATTAATAACAGTGCCCAGAACCATGCCAATTATTGAATATGAGTTGTCAAAATTGTATCCCTATATGGACAACTATGGATATGGTGGTCAGGTGATGGCAGGCAGCATCATATGAGATACAAGGGTCCTAAATAGTAATGAAGGAACTTTTGAAATGTTCGGTTTGGCCGGTTCACCGCATTTGGGCAAAGAGCTTAGTTGAGGCAAAGTAGTTTCAACCAAACTGGGACTTCACCAATACCCCTAAAACTGATGTATAACACCATCTATGAGCCAGAAAAGCCCCGTATAACACACTTAGGTCCCTTTTCCTTCTTCTTTTTCTTTTTTCCTTTTCCTTCTTTTAAAAAGAAGGAAAAAGGAGAAGAAGAAGGAAGAAGGAAAAAGGAGAAGAAGGAAGAAGGAAAAGGAGAAGAAGAAGGAAGAAGGAAAAAGGAGAAGAATAAGGAAAAAGGAGAAGAAGGGAGAAAAAGAAGACAAAGAAGAAAAAGAAGACGAAGAACAAGAAGAACGGAGAAGGAGACGGAGGGAGAAGGAGAAGAATAATGTTAATGGGTTTGGCTGAGCCAAATCATCCGAGGTTTGGGTTCATGCAGAACTGAACTTTATGCAAAGTTCAACCCGATACAGGGTTGGACTCAGTTTCAGTTTGCTTAGCGCTAGTCCTAAACATTATCCAGGTTGTATAAGTCCCATCCAACATATAATATTAGTATAATAATACAAGAAATGAGAACAGACATCTACGGTACTATGGAAGCAAGTGATAATTGGAGACAAGCCATAGTTGTTTAGAAGAAATCATGATAAACTGAGTCATATAAACTAAGAAGTGGTTAACTCCAGCCTACACCCCCCTCTCATATCCCCGCACAGATGCCAGTGAGGTTAGTGGGCACTGAGTCAGACCACGCTGGATCTAAATAAGTGAATCAGCTACATTCTTCCTGCAGGAATCTTCCGCAGAGATGTGTCACCGAGTCAATAAACAGGTGGGAATGATCAGTGTGAAACCAAAGCGCATGGGTTCATAAAAAGAGTCTTTCAATCTGCACCTTATCGACCGTCTATAATGTGACACTGATTATTCACGGCCGAATAGTTAAAGGATGATTGCATATGCTACTGCTCACACAGAACCATAGACTGTAAGAGCTGTACAATGCAGGATTTAACCCTCCCCCTAAGCAATACAGAACAGAATTTACAGAGTACAGTACAGAAACAGGGGTGTATCTATAGGGAATGCATCTTGAAGATGTATGCTTGAGGGGGTCAAAGGCTCTTATGTCACATAAGATACCAATGTTATAAATGGCACCTAGCAGGTGGGGACCTTGTTGCAGATTTTGCATTGGGGCTTAGGAGCTTGAAGTTACACCTCTGTATAGGATCCATCCTCTTCCACACTATATAAGCCCCCTTAAATTGTACAATGCAGATTCTGATCCTCCCCCCGCTATATAATACCGGATCTGATCTTCTTTATAGTTCACCTTTAATAGTTGCGGTCCTGGATGTGGTAACACCTTTCCCATTATGAGCTTCACAGGAGAACAAAGAGGATTTATTAAGACCTGAGGGAAGAAAGGAAACAATAAGTATTGTGTGGTGCAACAACGTATTATACGACATCAGTCAGATATATCCCAACATACTGCAATGTATATGGCTGCGCTCACATGTGCCATTCTTTTGTTCAGGTTTTCAACCACATTTAAAAGCCCCAACAAAGAAATGCATACGTTTTTTCAGAAAATGTTTTAACATGACTTTAACATTGTTTTTAACAATACATGCGTTTAAAAAAAAACATGCAGTTTTTTGAAATACCGCATGGGTATGAGAGAACCTCGTATTTTTAATGCGGTTTTTAATTGCTGTTGAAAACTGCAACAAAAACTGCCATGTGTGAACGCAGCCTATGGGTCTCCATCAACAGAGGAGGAAGACAACATGATTAATAGGGATAGATGTAAAAGTAGGATCTGGCGTGTTATCAAAAAGCATATGAGAGGAGAAAGTCCGATATGTTCATCTCACACATCAGTGATACTATTCCTGCCTTATATATCGCCCTATGCTAAAAGCTATTAAGGCCTCTGGCCTCATTCATGGGGAGAGCAAATGTAACTAAATATCAACCCACTTACTCATCATTATGGTCATCATTACCTCCATGTCCAGTACATGCAGCGGGTCAGTGCTCTATCATTGTTCTGTACTGTCTTCTATTGTCTAGCCATCGCTTACTACGGACAATTTCAGTATCTGCAATGGGTTGTACAAAATACTGCAAGGTGAATAGCTGACTGACATTAGTTCTAGAGTCAGGATCTTCGAAATATGAATTTCCTATGAACATGGTAAATGCGTTCCCTGTAAAAACCTGTAAAATCTATGTGTGAATGCAGCATCCTACGCTCCTGTCATATTCACAGGGGTCCAAGAAGTTGTGATATGGAGAGTTGTTTGGTATGGTCTTCACAGGTATTGTTCTTGTGTTTGCCTGTAACATATAGGGAATCATGTGATCAACAGTGAACCTCTTTCTCTAACAATGATTTCGCTCTGCATGATTAAAGGGGTTGTCCATTTATAAAAACCTGTCTCATGTACCCTGTTAAGAAATTCTGAGTTAAAAGAAGGGGGTCCTCTCTTCTCATCTCTTGGCCAGGGTGGAGAGCAGTTACAAAGAGTGTCTCTAACTCTGGAGGACTGGTCCTGTTCCGTATTACACAGACAACCTATTGATTTGCCTGGGCAGTATGCAATGTTTCACCTCACCTGTGGTGGCGCTGCAGGGAAACTGGACACTTAGTGTCAGACTTCCTCACTGGTTACAGCTAATCGCTGGAGTCCCTGTAGGGGAACACTTCGTGATCCTCTTATTGTCAAAGTTTCCCTTTTGCATGGGACAATTGTTGGGCTTCTAGTCGCCCCAAAAATGATCACTCCTGTGCTTTCACACAGGAGAGGTAATCACTCACTGAATGGAGGCAGAGAGTGCCAGAGATCTCTTCTGGCTGCCCCCCTGCATTCAGAGTGAACAGGCAGCCGTTCATAGATGAACAGCTGTCTGTTCATATGGGCTGATTATCATGTGGTTTTTATGCATGCATAACATGAATGAGGCCCGTCACAGAATAGACAACTCAATCTAAAAACTAGATTTAATTTTATTGATATTGATTAAAAATTTGGGCACAACGTGTAAGACAGCGTCACCATGAGCGACATGATGACGAATACACACACACAACCCCACTCTATCACCTAATCGGGGTGTGTACACAGGTAAAGAGTGGCGGTCTGTAGCCTAGTGTGAGCTCGGGGAAGCGAGCCATCAATACCAGTGGGCACCACCAAATGATGTATGATGCGTAATTTTAACTGCACAGTTTGCACACCTGTGAGGCCAGCCTCGTCAGAAGATCATCCCCTTTAATAGTCCTTTAGCTGCTTTCTGTTGGGGAAGAGTATTCACAGGTAACCAACCTGTTATCTCCATGTCACAGGGATAACTGGCATGAAGAATTTCTATAATGGGTAGACCCCACTAAATAATCTGCCATATCTGAGCTTTCTGGGCTAATTTATTACGTAGAGGAGAATGGGATATTGGGGTATTTGGCTTTAAGCATTGCAAATGTTTATGGTTGCAATGTTTTTTCTCACATGGCCGGTCCTAGCTATCTACAACCCATGCGGTTGCACAGGGTGTCAACCACCAACTTGTAGGTGAGGCACCAGCTGGATACAGGCTGGGACAATCACCCTCCTTAAGTCCATATGGTCAGATGATGTTCCTCTGTGTGGCAGTGTCATGTAGAGCTATATGAATCATCATCTTCTTAACACTATTTCCTACCCTAGGATGTTCTGAGGCACTGCTGTTAGACCATCACAATTGCTTAGTTCTACTTAGCTACTGTATTTATATAATGAGCTTGGTTCTGGGGCTATATTTTTGTTATGAGCTTGGTTCTGCTATTGGGTCTGTGTATTGAGGTTGGTGTGTGCTGTATTTATGTTTTGAGCTTCGTTCTGGTGTTATATTCATGTACTGAGCTTGGTTTGTGTTGTATTTATGTTATGAGCTTGGTTCTGGTACAGTCTTTATTCACTGAGCTGTTCTGGTGTGGGTATGTTGCTATCTTGCTACTTTCTGCACAAGCAGATTACAGACAAACAGCCTATTATTGCAATATATAAAAAATATATGTATATTTTTGCCCTTATGATGGGGGTGCGAAAGCAAATTCCGCACAGGGTACCATCTGACCTAAGTCCGGTACTGTTTTTTTTATTTTTTCCATAGAAATAGGCCTACAGATAATAACCCATTCTGTGTGCGTCTCTGCTTGGAGAAGGCTGGCACAACCACTGCCACTCCCCGTCTTGTGCGCTGAATTGATATGATTTTTGGCACAACTTGAATATAGATTTTCCCCTGAGGGAAATCCTTCACTGGGAAAGGCAGGCATGTCTAACTGTTCTGCTAAACATGATCTAATAGGTAAAATGCTCCAAAACAAACCATTTTCATACGTCATAATCTGTATCTGCCCCCACACACAGGAAGAGGGTCTACAAGAATGTGAAGACGCAAAGAAAAGGCGAGATTTACATGTGAATAACAGGCCGTCGTCCTTGTTCTAAACCAAGAGCCAAGATTGAGTTTTCTGTGACCTTAGTAGAACTGTTCTCCATTTATAGCATGTGAACTGAGACCAATGGGGCAGGGGGGCATGTAACTACTCCATAATACTCCGTGCAAATCTGTAAGACCAATCAGTCATGCCTTCCAACTGCAAGCAGGACTGGATCTGATCATGTGATTTATAGCTTCATTACTGGATTATGCTAAATTCTGCAACTTTTTAGTACATTTTGTGCATCACCATTTGAAAGATCTCTGCTTGTTGACTGTAAATGGAAACATTGTTTGGACCCATCTTCTTTACACAGGTGCATGGCTCGTTACAATGTATCGTTTCTCTCTGGTGTAACAAGCTGTTTACCCTTCTCAGCTAGATAAGATTGGAACAAGTTTTCAATCTCAAAATGTGAATCAGAATGTTCCCTGACAGCACAAAAGAGATCTTGACAATGGGCAGGCATTGATGTCTTCATGGCCAAGGACTGTATAAAACCTCATTTGTGTTGCATCCACAAAAAACTGAGTGCAATTTCTGATGCCATCAGCATGTGGTCCATGTGCCCATGTTTTTTACTTCAGTATGCCCTCTGTATTCAGTCCATGGAGGTAATTTACTAAGCCTGGCATCTCTTTATGCTCTATATCTCTTTATGTATTAGGCCTGTGTCTAGCGTTTTGCACACGCAATATGCAGTGAAGAGAACCCATTGATTTAATTCTCATAGGCTTTTATTGTGTGCGCCTATTGTTCGTGCCAACAACTATGCAGCATGCTCTATTTGCCTTTGACTTTGCACATGAAAATAGCACATATTGAACTAATTAACGTAATTGCCCATTACAATGAATCGGGGCATGCTTGTGTGGTTTTTTTTTTGCAAATACAAATGCGCATGATTTGTAAAATCAGTAAGGCCTCTTTCACACGAGTGATGCATTTTCACGGAGGTCACGTCGTGTAAAGATATCGTGGCAACGCTGCATTGGCGTGATCTAATTTTAAAAGGAATTAGCATTTTCTCGTTCATTCACATAGCCAGATCACGTGAAAAGGACGCTGCAGCGGCGGTCAGCAGAAGGGCTCTATTCAGCCTAAATAGCTAAATAGAGACAGCTGTTGTCTTCAATGAGTGCAGGAGCAGGAAGAATCCCTCCCCCTCCTATTTTTTCAGCTCCCATAGAAATCTATGGGAGCTTCATGCAATTTTTGTCAAAAGATAGGCCATGGCTCATCCTTTGACGCTGCAAGGAAAAATTGCAACTGAAAATCATTGACGATTTGGCTATTTTCAGTCACAATTTTTTCTGTTGGCTAATAATGTCCCATGTAAGTAAATGCATTGGAATGTAATGCTTTATCTGGTCTTGATTTTCTGGCGGCTAACAGCTGTGAGAAAACGCTTGTCTGAATGAGGCCTAAAACATGCACATGTGTGCGCAAATATTTTGTTTATAAGATTCCTAAGAAACCCAAAAGGGAATCCCTTTAAGATTAATTTACATAACCGACAAAGAATTTCTGATGATGAAAGATAAATGTAATGCAGGACTGGAAACAGAAAAAGCGAGCTTTATTATCTTACAGACAATGTTCAAAACCACGGCTGGGTCATATTTTGCATGCGGGATCCAACATGGTGGCCGACCAGAGACCCCAGAGTACCTCTCCACCGTCTTCTAATCTGTGCTGCGGATGTGCCAGACAGCGCTCATGTGCAGTACAGATTGTGCCATTGCTAGGCGATGATGTCGATCCCGCCACCTTTCCACAATAATGATTGCGGAAGGGTTGTGGGGTGGACAGCTTCCATTGACTTCAATAGAAGTCGTCTACATGGAAGCCATACAGAATTGCAGCATGCTGTGACTTTTTCTCTGTGAGCATAAAATCGCAATCAATTTCCGCTCGTGTAGAGGAAATCGCACTTTTCCATAGCATGCTATGGGCGGCATTTGCTGCGGAATCCGGAGGCAGACACCCGGCTCGGAATTAGCGATGCAAGGCTGCCCGTGTGCAGGCGGCCATACAAGAGGTACATGGTTGAATGGACGGTACGTAAAATGTATGGGGTCACCGTATGATTTGGTTTGTGACCGCCTGCCAGTCAGAATCGTCTTATGTGCCAGTCTGCATGTAGCCTTGTGGAATGTACATGCTTCCGGTTTCCCCATAAAGATTTATATTTCTCAGCATCGATGATCTGTATGCAACGTTACCGCTGTATCCATGTATCACCTAGCAGCTTGCATTAGTTGTCTCTTAGCGCAGACACTAGCATTGTGTCTCGCAATAGGATTCATCTGGATTTCTTGTGTCATGGAAGGGAGTTAGTAAAGTGTACCTACCGCCGCTGATTTACGGAGCGATTATCACAAGACCCTTTAGTGCACAGATCTATTTATTACAATAATTGCATGAATTCATTTGTGTTTTTTTTCGAATTGGAACCAATGAGTAATGCATTGTTATGGTAATTTGTCTTAAATTAATTCCCTTCGGTTATTTTAGTGCTGGAACAAGCAGCTCCGCACACACATACCCCCATACAATGCTGGGGAGATGTATTTGGCTCCTGGATAGATATTTCTGTGGACACCCTGTGTATACTGAGCTTATGATATAGTAGCAGCACTGGGTTTGCATTGCATGTCTTTGCATCGTTTTGTGCAGAGAATAGTGGGTTAACCTTTCGATTTTAGCATTTTAATAAAAAGCAGCAATTGGTTGTGTGTAAATTTAGCTGGAAGGAAATGCTTTTAATAAGTATGTGCCCAGAGAGCGTGAGAGTGAAAATACCAGAGAGAGGAATGTGAAACAGACAATAAGTGAGGGGTGGGGAAGGGGGGAGCGCTCCAATATGTACAGAAGATGGGAGACCTAAATACCATGGGGCTGGGGGGGGGCGCTCGTATATAAAACTCATCACTTCCATCTGCTGCAGCCACCTGAACTGGACATTAGACCCCTGTATATAGGTTCCCGGGGGCAATGTGGTCAGAAATCTGTCTTCATCTGGGCACCAGCTCCCCAGTTTTCTGCCAGATGTGTTACAAAGGGACTGCGGCATCTGGAATTGATCAGACCTTGGTTTACACCCCACCACCCTCTTCAGACAGAGGAATAGAGACAACAACACAGCTGCCTTGTGGTCAGCCCAATGACGTCTTGTATGGAGGAGAGCTCCCAGCACCGTTCTACTGAGCTGTTATATAATGCTCTTGGCCTGTGTTACTGCCTGTGATTTACTGAGGGACTGACCTTTAAACACATTGGCTTGTCATTTACTATGCTTGCATCATTATGCTAAAGAGGGACTCCACCCTGGGAGAACCAACTCCATTCATGGCCTCCTTGGGGGTTAAGGGGTCCTATACAGAACCACTTGTAAGTTTAGGACTTTGCAGAATAGAGGTTTCTTTTATCTGGCTACATGGGGATGTAATAGAGCAAAGTGCTGATAATATAGGCAGAATCTTACTGTATTTGTAACTTTCATAAATACATTCAAAGAGTAGACGTATAATGATGAAGCAAGTGACCGGCACACTATATTTGCATGTAGGCTCTTTATTGTTTGTCAGTTCATACAGTCCTACCCAAATCAAATTTTAACTTTAGGTGGGAGACGCTCCATGTAATGTAAGGAGGAAGCCTTCAAAAAGTGTGGGGCAGCCCTATATGGTTAACAGGTTGCTATGTCAATGAACAGATATGTGCTAAAAACTACATCTAAATACCACATGCACCAGAAATTGTGCCAAATTTCAGTGCTGTAAAATTGAGCATGCCTGAGGGACTGTTCTTTGGTAGGCTTAGAACCCTAGTATAAAAGGGAAATTCTTGCTGTGCCACAAGAGGAGTTCAGGGACAGTTGAAAAGAGTGGAGCTGCTGCTGGACAGCTGAAGTGCTGCTAAGAGTGCCATAGCCTGTGGACAGGAAAGAAACACGGGAGTTGGGATTCCAGAGAGAGAGTATCTGGAGGACAGTGGGTACTGCATTGAGAGACTGGAGCCTGGATGCTGCCAGAGATGGAGAGAGTGTGAGACTGCACTATAAAACACACAGCTCAAGACCAAGAGAGGACATCCAGGAGTTTATCAACATTGGATTGAGTTCATTGACATTGGGTTGTAAGTGAGGCCGGCCTCCCTAAAACTAGAGATGAGCAAGCATACTCGCTAAGGGCAATTACTCGAGCGAGCATTGCCCTTAGCGAGTACCTGCCCGCTCGGAAGAAAAGATTCGGGTGCTGGCGGGGGAGAGCGGGGGGGAACAGAGGGGAGATCTCTCTCTCACTCTCTCCCCCCCGCTCCCTCCTGCTCACTCCCGCAACTCACCGCTCCCCCGCGCCGGCAGCCGAATCTTTTCTTCCGAGCGGGCAGGTACTCGCTAAGGGCAATGCTCGCTCGAGTAATTGCCCTTAGCGAGTATGCTCGCTCATCTCTAACTAAAACGCAACACCATCCACTAATGACAAAAAAATTAGAAAGCTTTCTGAGGTTAAAGGCTGAAAAGGGGGAAGATCCCTTGGACCCTGCAGAGGACCACATCAAGTGGCAATAGGGTTATGGGTCAATCTGTCATTTATGTTTTATTACATACAGTTCAAGAAGCTGCTGAAGTTCAGGAGTCCAATGTACGGGACCCTTCATGCCTTGTATGCTACATCATTGGCATGGGGGTGGTTGCCTATAAATATCTTCCTGGACCTACAATGTATTGTTACAGACGAGGTTAAACTAAAGATAGTACTGGAAAGTTTTCGGCGCAGTTCCTTTTAATTACATGAAGGTTCTTAGCAGGTCCCCAAAATATGTATCTGTTAGTACCTCCTGGTGACTGCTGTTGTAAATACTGATTGTCCTCAGTTATGTGTTTTTGTCTTCCCATTTCTTGACCCCTGTTATGGCAATGTGGTTCTGGTTTATATTTGTTTTTAACTTCTCTACCTTTTGCCAAGTCTGCAGAATTTTTGCTGCCATCAGAGCTTCAAGACAGATGTTAGTGGAAATTGTGAATTTCCCCTTCTAAAGAGACAAATGCAAGAATTCTAAGAATAGGAAGAGAATGGAAAAGTCCCTGGAACACAGTCACAGAATGGGGGGGAATCAAATGAGGACCAAAGGAACGATTATTACAGACTCCCTTTTCAGCCCGAAGAGCCTAATTATTAACATCCCTCTGGAGCAGTTCCTCAGCCATATAAAATACATTACCAGCCAGGTCAATTCAATCAATTAGATAATTCAGCTTGACCTTAATGGTGAATCAACTACATTATATGTCCCTCACCCTCCAGGAGCAGATCTCAAATTTCCACCTTTTTAGGGACACAAGCTTCTCATGCACAATAGATTAAATTAATATTTCAACTATGAACCTTTGTCACCCAACTACAGAACAGGTTATAAATATATATAATTGCTGGGACTTTTACTCCTGGGATCTCCACTATTACTATAATGGGGTCCTGAATTCCCCCTTCCTTCTCACTGCAGATCCACCATGAAGAGGGGTTTGAAGTTGAGCATGTGTACTGCTGCTCTTCTTAAAATCCTCCTTAATGATCATACATTCATCACCCAGCCTGGGCATAGGTGATAAATATTTTTAGTGAAATACCTTTTGAATGTTGGTGGGTCCTGTCAACAATTTAATGTGCCATCGGTGCCTTGTGACTGTGGTACTGATGGCAGATTTCAGGGGAGACAAGGATCAGCATATTCAATTTCATCATATTTAGATGAGATTTCCTGGGCTTAAATACTGATGACCTATCTTTTGCATAGATCATCTTTATCAGATCAGTGGAGGGCCGACTCCTGGTATGCCCACTAATAGGGTTTTCAGGCAGAGCTTCATACATAGCAGTGCTGCCTGGAATTGCAACTCAATCCCATTCACTTGAATGGGATTAAGCTGTAGAAATGCCATTTGACCATTGATCATGACATTACGAACCAAAGAAGAGGACAAGACACTTGATTGAAGTTAGCAGCATGGGTGCTGGTAGTAAGACCCCATTGATCTGATATTGCTGATACAGCAGGAATCTGATTGGTTGTTGTTCAGTCTAAATTCTCATTTGTTCTGTTTTTGCGTGCATAAAACTGAATGACAGATCGGCCCATTTCAACAGGCAGTCATTCATTTATGAACAACTGCCTGTTTACTGTGAATAAAAGTGGGCAGGCTAGAATGATCCCCAGCCCGCTCCACCTCCATTCACTCAGGAATGTTCAATGAAGCACAGAAGCAATTACTGGGACAACATGCTGGGCATCTGCACAAAACAGGTCATCCCGTATAAAAGGACCTTTATCCTATGGATAGGTCCTCACTATAAGTCTCAGATCATTTAATACTTTAGTTCTGTTGGCAGATAAGCCAATGCAAGAAGTGTTCATCAGTAGCTTGTCTCCCTCTGCAATTGAAATAAATATTCATGTTGAGCTGCATATACATCTATATGAGGGGTGGGGGGCTGAAAGAACCTATGTGCTGTATATTAGCCGGCTAGTAAAGTAACAACCATATGACAGCATATACCAATATTTTTGGACAAAGTTCACCAACAATCTTAAACTATGGGACTGCCAGTCTCTTCCCCAACATGTGATGTTTGGCAGAAATTAATAGGACAGGCTGAACTTTGCTTGTGCAATTTTGTAGCTTTCCTCCAAGATAAGTTATATCTCCACAAAGATTCACCTCTACAATGTTTGGCTGACCAGAATCATCACTTTGTCAAGCAAGAGCTCCATGTGGACTACAACTGTCCATATAAAGTGAAGTTTAGATCTCAAATGAGTTTGCCTAGAAATCTCTGTGATGAACAATCAATGGAGTCAGAAGGCAGATGTTACTGTCTCCACCTAGAGATCTTAGATCATCTGGAAAAAGGTCAAAAATCTTTCAACACATCTGACATACAATGACTTATAAGGATCCAACTGAGCCGTCAAATGAATAATTAGAGAATTTTCTTTTTAGTACTGATTACAAAATAGGCGGTTCATATTGGGAAATGTCACTAAAAGTAGCCAGCAGCAGTCTGACCTAATGGCCTTGGTGAGGAGCATCTGAAATCTGTTACAAGTACAAAAAAATTCTGTATCTATGATAATGAAAAATAAAAATAACAGACGCCTGCAAGATACACAATAAGCAATCTTTACTTGTGGTGGGAATGTCAAGGACATTTATTTTGCAATGAGCAGATCTTTGAGCACACTGTATTCTGATCACAAGGCTCCTGGAGGAGACAAGCTTACGTTTTGGCTATTGACTTTATTAATTCTGTCCAGACGTTTATATAAGAATGACCACATAGATAGTTTGTAGCATAGATAAGACTGAGGATGACGTTACAAGAAGTAAGCCCAAAATGGCATTAAATTGACCCTCTGGTAGCAGGACTGAAGGGTGAGGTGAGGTTATATTACCTGGTGCCTTTCTTTATTGCTGTACCGCAGATGATCAGTTGGGTCCTGGGGCCATTATCCTCTGCACCCCCTATAGTTACGTGCTCGGAACTAGGTAATGTAATGCCCTCTGATGCCAGGACAAAATTTAGACCTGGGATTGGAGGGTCACTTTAATAGTTTCATTGTACCAAGTTGCTTGGAACATATGTAGATGGATGGTGCAGGGGTTGTGACCCTAGAAAGTATCTTCTGTAGAGAGGATATTTTGTCTTTTTGAACCCCACCCCCAGTCCTGGGACTACGTTTTGTTTGCTTTGAGCTAGGGGTAAAACTGTAGGTGTTGCAGGGATAGCAGTTGTGTCCAAGATCTGGTATTAGGGGTAGCTCAATGACCCCTCTTCCCTATAAAAATACACCAGTACTATAAATGGCACATGATAGTGGAGGCCTTGTTATTTTGCATTGGGGCCCAGGAGCACTGCTTGTGGGGCACCAATTGATATCATGGTCACAACATGAAACAACTGTTCAGCCTATAATGAATGCGGTCTTTACAAAAAGACCTTCATGGACATTTATGATGGCTTTATGCCAGAATACTGCCCAGAAAAAGTTGCACAATTTAGCACAAGGCCTGCTTGCCTAAAAATTTGCAACTTTTCTGCCCTCTGTACAGCCTTGTGCACCAGGGGAAATTATTCTAAGACCGTTGGAAAGCTTGTCACGTTATTTGGACCAAGCTTAACACTTCCCTAGAAATCAATATATAACATTACCAAGAAATGGATCCAAAGACAATCCAAAACTTCCCCAAACAGATCTCTCACCTTTCACTTGAAGCAATGAAGGTGTCAAAGCCAGTTCATCTATGAGGGAGTTCAAGGGATAACCATCTTGTAGCCATATCACCAGTACAGGACCAGGAGGACCATGAGCATCACAACTGAGGTTAAAGTGTTCATTGGAGTAAACATGCATATCCTTTGGTTCATCGGTGAAGATTGGCAGACCTAGGCATAACAAGTAATAGAAATATGATATCTAAAGTCAATGATACATTAACATTGAGGGTCATGAGGCTCCCATGTATCTGACAATTGTAGTTCATAGTCCAAACAAAATCTAATGGTCTCCAGATACAGTGGGTGACTCATAGTACCCAGGACTGCAGCAACATGACTGATACAAATTGCAAATAAGGGAGATGGAATAAATCCTCCACAGTGCCACCTATTGAAAGGCAGCATTCCTTCGAGTCAAAGTGGGACTTTTTATACAAGTCTTGTTACAATGACTGGGAATCAAAAGCAAAGCCAGACTCCATTACCCAGAGGAGCGTGCGTGGCCATTTGAGTCTCCTCACTTAGTTTATAGTATATAGTTGCTCTCCCTAAGGAGAAAAGAGCGTTTCTGACCCCTGTCCCAGGCCTCTCACTAGTAAAAGCCAGACTCCTACTGTACACTGATGATGGGCAATAACCCGGAAACAGCTGTATGTACATGGGGTCTGGCTTTGCTTTTGATTCCCAGTCATTGTAACAAGACTTGTATAAAAAGTCCCACTTTGACTCGAAGGAATGCTGCCTTTCAATAGGTGGCACTGTGGAGGATTTATTCCATCTCCCTTATTTGCATATTACCCAGAGGAGCGTGCGTGGCCATTTGAGTCTCCTCACTTAGTTTATAGTATATAGTTGCTCTCCCTAAGGAGAAAAGAGCGTTTCTGACCCCTGATACAAATTGTACACAGGGTATGAGAATGGGTGTTCAATTTAACTCTGAAACAAGTGCATGCAACCACTATAAAACTACATTGTTGTCAGGAAAATCAAGCACCGGAGTTGTCGTTTTGCTGCAAACCTGGCATGCAGTTCCATCTCAGGCAGATATGCAAATGATTAGAGTTGTTTTGTGATTCGATGAACAGTCTTGTCACCTGACAGTGGTTCCCCCTTTGGCCTATAAAGAGACTCTCAGAGGTTACTTGTGTGTATGCCTTCACAACATTGTCTCACTTCCATGGCCTGTTGATCATCAGATTTATCTCCAATAGAACCTGTATGGGATCATTTAGCATGCCAACTTTGATAGTCTATGAGTTTGCACGATCTAGAGGCTCAGTTAAAGCAAATGTGGAGTGATATGTGGCAGGATACCATACGGAACCAGTATGCCTCCATGTCTGTCCATATCACATCTTGTATCCAAGCCAGAGAGGAACAACAGGGTACTAGAGCCTCCATGCCTGCTGTATCACATCTTGTATCCAAGCTAGAGGAGTACAGCAGGGTACTAGAGCCTCCATGCCCACCTGTATTACACCTTGTATCCAAGCTAGAGGCGGTACAACAGGGTACTAAAGCCTCCATGCCTGTGCGTATCACATCTTGTATCCAAGCTAGAGGTGGTACAACAGGGTACTAGAGCCTCCATGCCCGCCCGTATCACATCTTGTATCCAAGCTAGAGGCGGTACAACAGGGTACTAGAGCCTCCATGCATGCTGTATCACATCTTATATCCAAGCTAGAGGAGTACAGCAGAGTAAGAGAGCCTCCATGCCCCCCCCCCCGTATCACATCTTGTATCTAAGCTAGAGGCAGTACAACAGGGTACTAGAGCCTCCATGCCTGCCCGTATCACATCTTGCATCCAAGCTAGAGGTGGTACAACAGAGTAAGAGAGTCTCCATGCCCGCCTGTATCACATCCTGTATCCAGGCGTACAACAGGGTATCAGAGTCTCTATGCCTGGCCGTATCACATCTTATATCCAAGCCAGAGAGGAACAGCAGAGTACTAGAGCCTCCATGCCCCCCGTATCACATCTTGTACCCAAGCTAAAGGCGGTGCAACAGGGTACTAGAGCCTCCATGCCCCCCGTATCACATGTTGTATCCAAGCTAGAGGCGGTACAACAGAGTACTAGAGCCTCTATGCCCCCGTATCACATCTTGTATCCAAGCTAGAGGCTGTACAGCAGGGTACTAGAGCCTCCATGCCCCCCGTATCACATGTTGTATCCAAGCTAGAGGCGGTACAATAGTGTACTAGAGCCTCCATGCTCGCCCATATCACATCTTGTATCCAAGCTAGAGGCGGTACAACAGGGTACTAGAGCCTCCATGCCCACCCGTATCACATCTTGTATCCAAGCTAGAGGCTGTACAGCAGGGTACTAAAGCCTCCATGCCCCCCGTATCACATCTTGTATCCAAGCTAGAGGCGGTACATCAGGGTACTAGAGCCTCCATGCCCCCCGTATCACATCTTGTATCCAAGCTAGAGGCTGTACAGCAGGGTACTAAAGCCTCCATGCCCCCCGTATCACATCTTGTATCCAAGCTAGAGGCGGTACAACAGGGTACTAGAGCCTCCATGCCCCCCGTATCACATCTTGTATCCAAGCTAGAGGCTGTACAGCAGGGTACTAAAGCCTCCATGCCACCCATATCACATCTTGTATCCAAGCTAGAGGCGGTACAGCAGGGTACTAGAGCCTCCATGCCTCCCCATATCACATCTTGTATCCAAGCTAGAGGCGGTACAACAGGGTACTAGAGCCTCCATGCCCCCGTATCACATCTTGTATCCAAGCTAGAGGCGGTACAACAGGGTACTAGAGCCTCCATGCCCCCGTATCACATCTTGTATTCAAGCTAGAGGCGGTACAACAGGGTACTAGAGCCTCCATGCCCCCGTATCACATCTTGTATCCAAGCTAGAGGCGGTACAGCAGGGTACTAGAGCCTCCATGCCCCCCGTATCACATCTTGTATCCAAGCTAGAGGCGGTACAGCAGGGTACTAGAGCCTCCATGCCCCCGTATCACATCTTGTATCCAAGCTAGAGGCGGTACAGCAGGGTACTAGAGCCTCCATGCCCCCCGTATCACATCTTGTATCCAAGCTAGAGGCGGTACAGCAGGGTACTAGAGCCTCCATGCCCCCCTATATCACATCTTGTATCCAAGCTAGAGGCGGTACAGCAGGGTACTAAAGCCTCCATGCCCCCCGTATCACATGTTGTATCCAAGCTAGAGGCGGTACAGCAGGGTACTAGAGCCTCCATGCCCCCCGTATCACATGTTGTATCCAAGCTAGAGGCGGTACAGCAGGGTACTAGAGCCTCCCTTCAAGTGTTCAGTTTTCTGCAATAAATTATCCTTTTCCTCTGATATTACAATCTCACATAGAAAATTTCCAACTCCTTCTAGGTGCTTAATTTTTTTTGATAATGAGTGTATTTCAAGGAATTAAAACAAACCAAACGATGCTTAATGGTGAATATCCCCTTTGAGGGCGAGCACCCACTGGCGTTTTTTTACCTGCGTTTTGTGTTTTGCGTTTTTCCTGCACAGGCATAGAGATAACATGTGTTCCTGTCCACTGGCGTTTTTTTTGCGTTGCGTTTGCGTTTTTAACATAGGAACTGTCAGTTGCATATGTGTCCTTATTTTTCTCCTAATGCACCCATGAAAGTCAATGGAAATTAATGGAAAAGCCGCGAAAAACGCCGCAAAAACGCCGAGAAAAACGCTGCGTTTTTTCCCCGCGGAAAACGCAAACGCCAGTGGGTGCTCGCCCTAAGGCTTAAAATAATCTGGGAAATTTACTAAACCCGACATTTGCAACAGTGGCTTAGTATGCTTTCCCCCAGCATGCGGTGCGCTTAATACATGAAGAGGCGCAGGCGTCTTCATGCATTACTCACATCCGGCAGCTCCATGCACCTTCTGAGGACCGTACGCCATGTCTGACCTGGTGTACATTTCTGGCATAATTCAAACATAAATATTTTGGTCCAGGGCAGCCACACCCTGCGCCAACAAGCTCTGCTCTCTTTTTGAAAAAGCGGCAGGGCCAGCGCACAAAGCTGAAAAGTTGCTACAGTTGTTGTATCGTAGCCAAAAAATGCACAAATGAGAAAAAGCCGAGATTGAGTCGCGGCTAAAATTAGTGTTTTCTCGCCCATTCACATAGTGTGACATATATACGGAATTCCTTCGGTCAGCATAAATCCTTGGAATTACTTTAAATGCCTACATAGAGCCAGCCGTGATGCTTTAGCAGTGCTGCCCACTGCTAAACTCCCTATAACTCCCTTTTTCTGCAGCTCCCATAGAATCCTATGGGAGCCGCCAGCATATCTCCGGTCGTGTATAACATCAGCCACCAATGGCCTATTGTTTTTACACAGCTAAAAAGTGGCCATCTGGATGAATTTACTGGAACCCAATGCTTCGGTCGGTCACATTTTTTTTGTCGCAGATAAATTAGCCACGTAAAAAGGCTTGTGTGAAAGCGGCCTTAAGGTGGCCATTCACACTAAATGTATATCGCATGAACCTGCTGATTTGGGGGGGACTGGACAATCATATCAATTGTATGCTGTAGAATGAAATCCAGGGCCACCATAGGCAAAGAGAGCCATTACACAGCTTTGGTGTGATACTTCACTTTAAGGCTCGTTCACATGAGCGTGATTTTTGCGCAGAAATGGTCCGTGAAAAGACCGTATCTAATAGAACTAATGGTTTCCTATAGAAACGTCCAGACGAAGGAATTTTAGACACGCAAAAAGCTTGCTCCTAACAAAGATACAACATGCGTGTGCAAAGCCCGCATCTAAGGTCCGTGCTGCGAGAAAAGATAGGACCTGGCCGATCTGTGGTGCAAGCTGCGCAGGAGCTCCCATAGACTCCTATGGGAGCTGGATAACACGCACCATGCAGCTCCCGACTGTGTGAACGGCCAATTTCACTTCTAATTAAGCTCAAGACATAATAGCTGGAAATCGCCCGTTCACGCTATATTAATGCAGTACAGCCAAGATCTCTTCGCGCTCCTATCCTCGTGTGAACGAGCCCCTACCTGTAGAGGCACTGCAGGAAAATGAAGCACTTGCTGCTTGGTTCATTCATTCACTGACTAAAGTCTGGGCTTGCCAGCAATGAGAGGCCATAATTAGTTTATCTTCAGGCGATGGTCCAAAGTCTAACGACATCTGAAGTAAACAACATTTTATATTCCTTATTTTACAAGAGTCAATAAGCCTTTTCTCACCTTCCAATTGCAGGAATGCAGACTCAGACAAGATTTTCTCCTTCTCGCCCTCAACAGCACACTGATACCAGCCGGAGTCCGACAACTGTAGTGAATGGATACTGGAAAGGGATGGAGAGAGGAAAAGAAATCAATAGGAAGCTGCTTCCAATAAGGGCTCCTTCACACGGGCGTACGTCTTCCCATTTCTGCATGTTGTGGGTGCATTTCAGTGATGCAAAAAACTCAGCATGCTCTACTTTTCTGCCCATTTGCACACCAAAGGTCCCTATAGAAGTCAATGGGGGATGTACAAATGCACGTGCAATAGGAAGGAGATGCGTAACACGCTCTGTAATGCCACCAAAAAAAGAACACATCTGGAACTAATTAGCCATTTCAAACGGTGTGTCCTGTTTGCTGCGCACAAGTGAACATGCCCTGCAGGCGAAAAATGTACAGTAAAATACGCCAATATGTGCGCAATAAAGCATTGTTCGTTCTGCAAAACCAAAGCGCTGAGGCATATGCTTGTGTGCAGGATACCTAACTCTGTTAGCTTTAGGGTGGAGGAGGGGGTACATAAGGGAAATATATTTGATTACCTACACAATATAAAATATAGGGCAAGTTACAATTCCGTGATGCATGCAGCATACAGTATGAAGGAAAACTGAAACACATGGCTATCCAGATAGTTACTTATTGACTTATGGATGGAACTTATAAGAAAGACCAAAAGAAAAGCTTAAGAGATATGTATGGGTCAATAAAGGAAAAGAAGGGAGAAGTAAAGGTGATCTCCATTCACAGCCTTAATGGCATCTCCATAATCGGAGCCAAAATTGTGGATAGGATAACTGGGGATGCTTTAGTAAAGAAACACTACTTGAAAACTGATGTTTTATCAGGTGCAGGTCCTGAGGGGAAGAGCATGGTGGTCTCTGAATTCCTGTGTCATGCTCCTGATGGCTCAAACAAATCCATATTGTATGGGAGTATATACTGTGTCTGTAGCTAGCACTGGGCACCAGATGGCATATGCTCCAGATCTCTTGGCACAAGCACAAACCACTTTTAGGGCCTGTTCAGACCTAATTTTTGCCTCCAAAGAGTTCCTTCAGGGTTCCTGCTAAAAATCCCGAAAACAACACCCATGGATGGGAGCCAACCTTGACCAATAATGTAAACTACTGAAACAGAGACAAATACATCTACGTTTCAAAAGTTTTAGTGGCCAAGATTGTTTCATCCAGGGGTGCAGTTTTCAGGATTTTAAACCCTGACAAACCCTTAATAGCATTTATTCACTCCCCCTTTGCCAGTGCTTCAGGTATCTCCGGAGACTACCAGCCCTCCTGTATTCTATACATTTAGTAGAGCTGTTTTGCAAGATGATGCTAGAATTATTGTATCTGGGTAAGAGAAAAGAGGCAAGATGATCCGCGCCAAATATATATAATCAAATGGACTTACCTGGTGCTCAGCGGGAGCCCTCAAGAAAAATTGGGCAACCCGCCTGCACCGGAGGTCCTAGTTAGCCTGTAGCTGGTGCTTGGAATCTTCTGAGGTCCGGTAAGCAGCAGACAAAAATGTTTATACCCCAAAAGGAAAAAATTCCCAAGTGGGGAGTATATGAAATTTAGGAAGGTAGATCCGCGCTATTGCCGGTGGTTTCAAAAAAGATTCTTCTCCAGAAGACTTAATATTCAAAAGTGCCCACAGCAGGTTTATTAAAAAGTATCAAGCATCAAAAAGGCGTACTAAGACGCCGAAACGCGTTGCACCTTGTTGTTGATGATAGTATCTTACTGCTTTGCTGTTGTCAGTTTGATACTTTTTATTAAACCTGCTGTGGGCACTTTTGAATATTAAGTCTTCTGGAGAAGAATCTTTTTTGAAACCACCGGCAATAGCGCGGATCTACCTTCCTAAATCTGGGTAAGAGGGGACAGCAGGCGGTAATGACGGGAAAACAAATAAGGGAAGTACATAATCCACTGTACTCAGTCATAGCTGTGTGTATATGATTAAGACGGGTGCATCAGAAAGTATAAACGAGAAATAGAGGGTCATCATGACTATCACAGATATTCAGGGACAGCAGTCCTTGTAGTCATAGATTTCCTTCCACTTTCTGATGTGACCTATGCTAAGATCTCTATCCTACAGCTGACTCATTCATGTTTACATAGATGAAATTCTCACCAGCCGGACATATTCTGAGCCGCATTCCTCAAGGCTTGACACGATTTCTCCATTACATAAAGTACATGATGGGATCTCACTTAGATATTTGTAGTGTTATATGGCCTTAATGCTGCTTGAGATAGCATTACATGAGATTTTAACCATTGCTTTCCTAAACATATAAACCAGTTGTATGAGCCAAGTAAAAAAATGAACTCTATCTATCTATCTATCTCATATCTATCTATCTATCTATCTATCTATCTCATATCTATCTACCTATCTACCTATCTATCTATCTCATATCTATCTATCTCCTATCTATCTATCTATCTATCTGTCTCATATCTATCTGTCTCATATCTATCTGTCTCATATCTATCTCATATCTATCTATCTATCTATCTATCTATCTATCTATCTATCTTCTATCTATTTATCTATCTATCTATCTCCTATCTATCTATCTATCTCATATCTATCTCCTATCTATCTTCTATCTATCTATCTATCTATCTATCTATCTATCTATCTCATATCTATCTCCTATCTATCTATCTATCTATCTATCTATCTATCTATCTATCTATCTATCTATCTATCTATCTCATATCTATCTCATATCTATCTCCTATCTATCTTCTATCTATCTATCTATCTATCTATCTATCTATCTATCTATCTATCTATCTATCTATCTATCTATCTCCTATCTATCTATCATAGCTATCTATCTCCTATCTATCTATCTATCTATCTATCTATCTTCTATCTATTTATCTGTCTATCTATCTATCTATCTCCTATCTATCTATCTATCTATCTCATATCTATCTCCTATCTATCTATCTATCTATCTATCTATCTTCTATCTATTTATCTGTCTATCTATCTCCTATCTATCTATCTATCTATCTATCTCCTATCTATCTATCTATCTATCTATCTATCTATCTCCTATCTATCTATCTATCTCATATCTATCTATCTATCTCCTATCTATCTATCTCCTATCTATCTATCTCATATTTCATATCTATCTATCTATCTATCTATCTCCTATCTATCTATCTCATATCTATCTATCTCATATTTCATATCTATCTATCTATCTATCTATCTCATATCTATCTATCTCATATCTATCTATCTCATATCTATCTATCTCATATCTATCTATCTATCTATCTATCTCATATTTCATATCTATCTATCTATCTATCTCATATCTATCTATCTATCTCATATCTATCTATCTCATATCTATCTATCTATCTATCTATCTCATATCTATCTATCTATCTCATATCTATCTATCTCCTATCTATCTATCTCTCTATCTATCTCCTATCTATCTATCTATCTCCTATCTATCTATCTATCTATCTATCTCCTATCTATCTATCTATCTATCTATCTATCTATCTATCTATCTATCTATCTATCTATCTATCTCCTATCTATCTATCTCTCTATCTATCTCCTATCTATCTATCTATCTCCTATCTATCTATCTATCTATCTATCTATCTATCTATCTATCTATCTATCTATCTATCTATCTATCTATCTATCTATCTATCTATCTATCTCATACTTAGATCTGCCTAGTGTCTGTCTGTCTATCCATCTATCCACAGATGCAGCACCTTAGAACTTGAATCCTATGACATACTTTGTCGTTAATGTATCCATAGTCATTAACTGTTCTTTTTGACAACCAAGTGGTTGACCAAATATGGCGGATCTCTGCACAAAGCGCAGGTCAGTATATTTTGTGCTGACGAATTTACAGCGTAGGACCCAATTTTACGAAGTGCTTGATGTAATGCTAGCCACCAGGGAAAGCATTGGATGAAAGATGAGGATCAATAGACAAGCATTCTACTAACCTAAGTTCACTGATAACCAACCAGGTATTCTCATCTTCTGGCATCTGGATCTGATTGATATCAGCATAGGCCAAAGGTTCATTATCTCTCAACCATTCCACGTCGGGAGTCTCTGCATCACCGATCCCTTTGACTGTGCAGCGAAGTACAATGTCCTTCCCGATAGAGGAGGTGATGTTGGATGGTTCCATTGTGAAATGGATGTCTAGAACAGACAAACATGAGGTTAGATATATACTTCAAATTATTAAACCAATATTTCTGAAACGTCTACTTGATGTGTTTTGATGTCTATTAGAGATGAGCGAACGCGTTCGTCCGAGCTTGATATTCGTGCGAATATTAGGGTGTTCGGGATGTTCGTTATTCGTAACGAACACCATGCGGTGTTCTGGTAAATTAAACTTTCTTCCCTGAGACGTTAGCGCTTTTTTTTGGCCAATATAAAGACAGGGAAGGCATTACAACTTCCCCCTGCAACGTTTAAGCCCTATACCACCCCCCTGCTGTGAGTGGCTGGGGAGATAAGGTGTCACCCGAGTATTGAAATCTGCCCCTCCCGCTGCTCGCTATGGATGCATTCTATATGCGCTCAATGGGGCCAGCGGCAGCAGCGCTGACCCCATTGAGAACATATAGAAGACAAATCCTTCTTCTCTGGCACAGCTGTAACAGCTGTAGCAGAGAAGAACGATGTTTGCCCATTGAATTCAATGGAGCGGCAATACAGCATGTTCCACTGAATGCAATGGGCTGCCGGCGATCGCAGGATGAATGGTCGGAAAGGGGTTAAATATATAACCCCTTTCCTGCAATTCATCCAGAAATGTGTTACACTAAAAATATATACCGGCGTATAAGGCGACCGGGCGTATAAGACGACCCCCCAACTGTCACCTTATACGCCGGTAATACAGTGGAGCAAAGAATAAAAATCATTACTTACGTTTTTAGATGATCTGCGGCGCTCCTGCAGGCTGTCACTCCCTCCTGGTCCACGGCAGACAAGCTTTCTCCACGAAAGACTTTAAATCCCTGCCTCCAGAAGCACACGTGCCTTCAGCCAATCACAGGCAATGACAATGATGTCATTGAATGGCTGTGATTGGCTGTGTTTCTGGAGGCGGGGATTTCAAGGCTTGAAATCCCCGCCTCCAGAAACACAGCCTATCACAGCCATTCAATGACATCATTGTCATTGGCTGTGATTGGCTGAAGGCACGTGTCTTCCTGGAGGCAGGGATTTAAAGCCTTTCATAGAGAAAGCTTGTCTGCCGTGGACCAGGAGGGAGTGACAGCCTGCAGGAGCACCGCAGATCATCTAAAAACGTAAGTAATGCTTTTTATTCTTTGCTCCACTGTATTCCCGGCGTATAAGGTGACAGTTGGGGGGTCGTCTTATACGCCCGGTCGCCTTATACGCCGGTATATATTTTTAGTGTAACACATTTCTGGATGAATTGCAGGGAAGGGGTTATATATTTAACCCCTTTCCGACCATTCATCCTGCGATCGCCGGCAGCCCATTGCATTCAGTGGAACATGCTGTATTGCCGCTCCATTGAATTCAATGGGCAAACATCGTTCTTCTCTGCTACAGCTGTTACAGCTGTGCCAGAGGAGGACGATCTTTATGCTGACAGTGGGGGGGGGGGGGGGGGGGCACTCTTGCCGCTATTGTGGCTTAATAGTGGGACCTGTGAACTTGAGATGCAGCCCACCATGTAGCCCCTCGCCTGCCCTATCCGTCACTGTGTCATTCCCATCACTTTCCTGAATTGCCCAGATTTTCACACATGAAAACCTTAGCGAGCATTGGCGAAATACAAAAATGTTCTGGTCGCCCATTGACTTCAATGGGGTTCGTTGTTCGAAACGAACCCTCGAGCATCACGGGAAGTTCGTTACGAATAACGAACACCCGAACATTTTGGTGTTCGCTCATCTCTAATGTCTATTGTAAATGTTCTGCATATTTAGGGAATCTCATCATAGCACCCAATCCTTTTGTTCACCCTAGAGATGCAGTAAGCCCCCACCAGAGCTTTTTGGTTGTGGCTTTCTCCATTGTCCCATGTGAAACACATGAACATTCGGCTGTGCCATAATCATGTGTATGAGGAAGTTGGAAGAAATAGCTGTTCGGCCAACAGCTATTGAAGGTATACGGAAATCTTAAAGGTGGAAAAGTGGCCATACAAACAGGGTCATTTTAATACCCCAGTGGGCCCAGTGCTCAGGTATTAAAACGAGCCCCCACCGCCCTCCAACCGTTGCCTTTTCCTCTCTGTCCCTAAATTTTTTTCGTAGTATAAAGTAATAAACAGTAATTCTCACCCTATCCTGCAGGCTGCACTACTGCGTGCCGCTGTCATGCTGTCTCTGCTCACTACCGGGTCCAGCACTCAAGTGGCCATACAAGTGCGTGATTGCTGCACCCGGTCACCCACCTCAAAAGGTGACTAGCCACAGCGGTCATGTTCTAATATGGGCACATGACCATTGAACCTGGAAGTTAGCAGAGACTCTGGGGACCAGAGAGGCAGGGCCAAGAAGAGGCGAGTATACACTGTATTATTATTTGTTATGCTCCTCAATACTCTACAACTGTATCTGCGTTCTGAGGATACGGATCTAGTTTGAAAGTTGTAGTGCGGTTAGGAAACCAATGCAGATGCACGGTCTGCCCTGTGGTTGAAGCAGCCCTGCATACACTGTACATAGGCCGAACCTGAGCATACATGTGTAGGGGTGAAATAACTGCAAGATCATTGTGAAATAATGAGTGTTTAGCCAACAGCTATCTAACATATATTGTTGAAAGGAATTAAACCCCTACAAAGGGATTTCCAGGACTATAACATTGATGGTTACGAGTAATTGGAAGCAAATGAACTCTAGCAGCTATTGCTTTGTGCAAGTACATGTTTAGTAAAGTTTGCAGGATGGTGCATAGAAGTTAAAGGTGGAAAGCATTTCAATATTGATTGACAAAGTGTTGCTAATGAATGCCCTTCTCTTGCTTACTAATCTATAGCCTGAGCCCGAAAACTTGGCTAAAACCACACACTAGAAGAAAAAAATTGTTTTGTAGACTTTATCTATAAAGATTTGATTGTCCTTGGGTAACAGCGTAATGAAAGGCTGAGCTTTTGACCGATAATTCTCTCTGGTGAAATCTTTCTTTTCCGCTGAATGATGAATGAACTTCCTCATGCAGTCGCTTTGTGCATCTTGCCAAAGACCTACTGATTCACTCATCAAGCACTGCACTGGCATTGTCTTTGACTTTTCATATAATTCTCTGTACTAGCGGCTAACTGCTGATCCTGACAAGAAGTGATATAACAGACACAGATGCTGTATTGTATTATACAATGTAACTTATTATTTATCATGTAGATGGATACACAATCGACTCTATATTGTAACATTTTTACAATAGTCATTACAGAAAGTCCCGCTTTCATATATGGGTATGAGTACAGCTATGACTAGCAAGAGGAGGGTGACTATTATCAATGCAATAGATAAAGTTCATTCTGAGGGCTCTCAGGGTATTTACAAGGTGGAACAGAGTGATCATTGTCGGGGTATTCATGTCTTATTGTTGCCATCATATAGATGATTGATGACCATAATGTAGAATTTTGTGTTATATAGATGTGGGAGAAATCAGAGCATTTAGTCTGCGCTGGAGAAAAAAGACAGCGGCTTGTAAGACTGATGGTGCCGGGGCTTTCATATGCATAGCTTATTGAGCTTAAGCAAACACTGAAGATAAGCCAGCTATTATACTGACCACACGCATACCACATACTGCATTACTATCAGCCATGTCAGTGATTCCAGCGGGAGAATTATACTAAGGGGACCTTTACACGGTACGACTGTTGGCCGCATACACGTCTGATGGCTGTACTATCAGCTCCCGGTAGACTGTTGTTCTGCTGAATGGAAGCTGGGGATTGTTCCAGCTGCCCGCCTCCATTCACAGTAAACAGGAGTCGCTCATAGATGAAAGACTGCCTGTTCACACTCAACGAGAAGCTGCTCAGCAATCATTTTGGGAGAATGACTAGCACCAACTGAACGACTTTTCACTTACTGCCCTGTTGGGGGTCGTGTGTAGACGGGATGGAAATTGCTCATTTGAGCAATTATTCGGGTGACTTTGGCCCGTATAAGGTTACCTTAAGGTCAGCCATTCACATTACATAGCTATCAGCTGAACACTCATTTAGCTGGCAGCTATCTTTCTGACCCTCCACACACAGATATTTGGCTGGGGTGTAAGAGGGTAGTGCTGCACAGCGCTGACCCATACACAGGAGTAGCTTCCAGCCACTTAGATCAGTGGCTATGGCATCCGCTAAGTTAAGCCCCACACACAGGTACAGGGAGTCCTGCTGTGGAAAGAAGTCCCCCTCTGCAGGCCAGAGTCACAGAGAGAAGGGGGAAGAGGATAGCGCTAATGAGTGCTGCAGTTGGACGTTGAAGAGCGCCAGTTCCATTCCCGGCATCTCCCTGCCAACTAGCATCTGGGAGCAGAGGAAACACTTGCAAGCACTGCTAGAAGGAGGCTCTGCCCTGTACAAGTTCTGCCTTCCTCCCAAAACACAGGAAAAAACCTTTTGGCATCACAGGCGCATACTAGATAAGAGCTGGAGATGCGTCAGAAGCAGCTTCAGCAGAATAAAAACCGGGTCAGAGCTAGCAGTAGTAAATGACCTTTTTCAAAGTGGCAGAGGCCTGTTTCAGGGAGTAGTGCAGTGGTAGTTTCTTCATGCTGAGGAGCGGCCAGGGAGCAGAGTGACCAGACCAGAAAGGGCCCTGATGATCTGGGGGCAGAAAATGGAGAAGCAGCCAGACTCGATGTGTGATGCATTCTGTTCCTACGTGGCATTTAAAGTTGGGGCCTACGGCCCTAGATGATGTATGTAGCAGTTAAGCTGAAGACAACAGAAGTTTTAAAATACACTGATCGTTATGTGTTAGTACATGTACCTTGCTGCCGTCACAGAAAGAAAGGCAATGAATATGTATATGTTGATTCAATCTTTTTTTTTTTTTAATGTCCACCATGTAATACCACATTTCTCTGGAAGAGGTCCCTGTGTGAGAAATCTGTAGCTCCATACAACTTCCCATGAACAGTAACTCATTTACAGAAGCTCATCTGGACAACACCTAGAAGGCAGATGTGAAATTTACCCAAGGTACACTTGCATTAAATTATAAAAATTACATATTTAAACAGGGACATCAAGAGCAACTCCTGCCTGAAGAACCTGGTATGTCCATCCATGGTTCAGACAACCCATTCATTATAATGAGCACTGTGCAATGTTTTACTTCTCCTGTGGTGGCGCTGCAGGTAAATGGAACTGTTGTCTTCCTTACAGATTACACAAGGGGTTCCAACCATCCTGGATTTGGCTAGTCAAACCTTGGATTTTGGAGGTCATGCCTCCTTTCTAGGAGGCCTACAGCATGGACCGCGCTCAGTCAAACCCAGCAATGGGCCTCTGCTCCAGTCTATCCAGCAGCATCGGTAATAAATCCGTCTTCCTCACTCATAGCACGTCCAGACGCCATGCTCTGCACACTATGAATTCTGCCCCCTCCCTCATAATTGTAGTGACCCCAAAAGGGTCATACATAACATTGACACTGTTTTGAGGTAGATCAGACACTTACGTGGGCCTTAAATGGTTAACCACAGGTTAACCTACCCAATAACAGGATTAGGTGTAATCTGCCCGGCAACCAGGCCATTTTCATTGGCTGCTGACAGTCCTAATTCTCATTGGCCAGTTTCCATCCAGAGAAAAATTTTAGGATTAGCTACCAGACAGTAGGGTGACAAATGAGAGAAAACCCATGATTGGAGGAGAATAAAGAAAGCGAAGGGAAAGTCCTGCACAGGAAGTCAGTCAAAGAGTCAGAGAAGTGCAGTTAGAGCAGTTAGCTAGTGGATAGAGACTTAGTGAGAGCAGCGGTGAGGAGAAGACGGCGAATGGAGACGGAGCGAGGAGGGGACAGCAGAGCGATCCTGGAGCAGGTGAGCAGCAGTGAGAAAGGAAGTGCAGGAGCCCTTCTTCCAGTCAGAGTCCCAAGGTAAAGCGCCTGAGGCCGGGTATAGTCACCTTGGGTGAGTGAGTCAGCAATGCAGAAGTCAGCGCCATAGTCAGTACTACCACGGAAAACCTCCACCTAATAAAGGTTACTCTAACTCTAAAATGGTTTTCAGATTCTAGATTATCAGTTATTGGCCAACAGCAAAGAGAGAGCTTGAAAATGCCAAATGGCAGTATATTAGAGACTATATTAGAGAGTACATTAGAGAGTTGGAGAACTCGGATTATGTTTTAATTACATAGAAACAGAAAACACCTATTCATCCATATGCTATCGGTTGGATCTCTGCATGCACGACGTCCGTTACGTATCGGCTTCGCTTACACAATCGCCTCGCTTTCTGATGAATAGTTTTCCATTTTGATCCTTGAACACTTTCCACGGCACAAGTGGAAAATTCCTCTGTTGAGTCAAAAACATTCCAAGAAAGTGACCTCCAGGCCTCCTTAATTAATGTCTAGATGAACTAGGGTCTCTGTTCTCCCCAGTTCACATGCTGCATCTGAAGCAAGCAACTGTCACTTTAAATGGTGACAACAACTAACGCCACTGCTGGAATATCTCGGATTGTGATCATGAGCAGTAATGTATTGGCACCCATTCAAAATGATTACCTGGCCTCGGCATTCACCTGACACCTATCTGTAGGTTATGAACGTCTCTGTAGGTGAGGGGTTCCCCCGGAGGAAAACACGATCACTTGTACAGTATTTCCTTTAGAAGTGAGTCCATTGTACTAAGTTATATAGCTCTGACACCTGCAATCAATGACAAGCGGTATTACTTATATGGCAAATGGGGGACTCATTGACACCCTGCACCACAACATCCCAATATATCCTAATATCCTTTGGATGAACCTGGCCAAGGGATTAATAGGAGATGGACTTCTCCTTAAAGTCAGTGTCCACCATAAGATCTAAATAGCTCCACATTTTGGGCTGATTCGCTTCATTATTTTTTTATAGTTTTAGTTTTTCCTGATACAGGGCATATATGTGTAAGGTCGCCTGCACATGGCAGAGCCTGATTCAGAATGCCGGAAGCCAACCCTGGCAGCAGCGGTGCCCGCTCATACCTGTAGTTTCTTTTCTTTTTTCCGCACTGTGGATGGTCAGCACGGCTTGCTGTCGGACATGCGCAATGCAGATTATTTTTTTTAACTCCTGCCTTTCCTGTGTCACTGCCTAGAGATGACGAAGAAACCACGACCTTTCCACAATGTCAATTGCAGAAGGGTTGCAGGTCAGATGGCTTCCATTACCTTCAATGGAAGCCGTCCACTCAGAATCCGCGCAAAAATGGAGCATGCTGCGATTTTTCCCACATGAGTGGAAACCGCAATTGGTTTTCTCTGATGTGCAGGAAGAATTGATTTCCCATAGCATGCCATAGCCGGTATTTGCTACGGATCCGTGGTGCTGAAGCCCACCATGGATATTACAGCAAAAATTCACCCGTTTGCAGGCGGCCTAAAACCAATGTTTCATATGCCTGGCTTAGAGAAGTGCTGCTGGAATAAGATATGCCCAATGCCTGAAGAAGCCAAGTCTCTTAATACATTTGCCTTATGTCAGGTTGTCCCTTTGCAATGAATCAGCCTTGTGTGGCGCAGAGTGTAAGCTCTTGCCTACGACCTGAAGGTTGCAAGTTCCCCGCATGCGTTAGGTAGCCGGCTCAAGGTTGACTCAGCCTTCCATCCTTCCGAGGTCGGTAAAATGAGAACCCAGCTTGGTGGGGGGTAATAAGTAATAATTACCTGAAAGCGCTGCGGAATAAGTTGGCGCTATACAAATACCAAGATTTATTTATCTGATTTGAACTATAATTTGAATGTTTGGTATAAATTATAGTAAACCTTTCCCTCTTGCCAAGCCTCATCCCTTTTTCTGCCACTTTCCAAAAATGTTTTAAAAAGTCAAAAATCACAAATTTCAATGCAAATATGGCACGTGCTAAATTTGTGACTTTTACGCTTCAGTAAAGTGCCCCACAGTTTTAAAGCGACCCTGTGGTCCATGGACAAAGTACTGTCCCAGAACTGGAGGAAGAGGGTATACTGTCTGCTGTTATGCCAGTTCGGGATCTCGTTTTCAGCCATCACAGATGGCCACAGTCATTTTCCAGCTAGTAGACACTGTGTGCTGCTCTCTGATTAGGCAGCATTGATCACAAGAATGTTGCTGACCAATCATAGTGCAGGTATAGGGCGTTGGTAGTCTAACACTAGCAATGCATTGTGGAAATTAGGTAGTTTGAACATTGTTTCAGCCATCTTGGCTGGAGGAAATTGGGACCCAGAACCATCAGATCAGAGAGGGGCATCAGCAGAGAAGACCGACAACAGACTAAAACCAAAGGGTAACTTTAACCCTTTCCAATCCACTGTCTGACGTCTAAAGACATTGTGATTGAAGGCTGTACAGCTCCAATGTTGGAAGGCATCCGGCAGGGTATTCTTACTGTATATACCTGGCCACTCTGTTGTCGGGGGCCTCTCCAGCATGTCCCATACTGCAGTACTGGCTCTAGCAACAGATGGCGCCATTGTATAATGGCAGAAAGAGAAAGCCCCCCCCAGGAAACCCTGAATCCAAAATTGGATTGCAAAGGGTTAAGTGATAAAATTCTGTTTGTCTGCAGTTATCAGTGAGGGGAGCTCTCTGCACACTCTTCATCCGCTGAACTTGGTAAACTCCTTAGTCCCGGAGCTCAAATGCCCCGTATGATTAGCATTGTGGGGGGATTAGCGTTTAGGGGCAGTAGCAGCGTGGGCCTCCGCGGCCAGAGACAGTGACACCGGGCAACAACGTTCTTTAGTCCAGGCTTTGCCTGGGTTTATTGCAGCAGAAACAAAACCAAAAACGGAAATACAGGCCTTAACTTCAGGCCAACATAAAATAATCACCTGCTCGTCTGAGCGCTTACTACACAGAGTCCGGCCCTGACTACTCACTGTCAGAATACTTCTTGCTTGCTGCACACAGCCAGTCCGGTCCTCAGACCTGTGGAGGTCTCACCACACCCTCCTGGGTGTTGAGGTTAGGGGCGTCACCCTGTCAACCTCTCCTTTGGCGCTCACAGCCCACACGCTGGGCTAGCCGGGCTCCTTGCTCCACAGAGCCCTCTCTCTGGCTCTCAGCCAGACGCTCTCTCTCTGGCTCTCAGCCAGACGCTCTCTCTCTCTCTAACCTGCAGGCCCAGGCTTTATAAGACCTGGTACCAGCCTCACCTGGTATGTGGGAGTGGCCATCCCACCCTTCGCTTTGACCACTCCAGGAAAAGCCGGCCCGGACTATGCGGCTTGGAGCCACTTACAACACTACAACGTGTCAGTAACATAGCGTTACTGACACAGAAATGCTGGCTTCCTCCACCGAGCCCAGGCCGCTCGGTGGCACGTATCCACCCTCCAGCACTTTATCAGTCACTGTCTCACATACCCTCCCCCTCTGTTCGAGCCCATGGGTTCGGACACTTAGCTGTCCTGAAATGCGTCCTTGACAGGGCCTGGGTGTTGGGTCTTGGTCCCACGCTTAAAGTCTTTTCTTCTTGGCCCTCCAGGGTCAAAGCTCCAGGCTCGGGGGTCTCTTTCTAGTGCAAGAACCTTGTCTCTGTGTTCTTCCAGTTCCTTTACCTCTGACTGACTTTTTCTTGGTAGTATTCAGTTCGCTGATGAGCTGGTCCTTGGAGCCCGCATCCCTGTGATAGGCTTCTACCACTTGGACAAACAGTTTCTTCACTTTTGGGGTTTGCTTTTGTACGTCACTATTCTTTTGCTGCAGTTCTTCCAGGACTTCTGCGGCCACTTGTGAGACCTTCTGAGCCTCAGTAGTCTCCTTTTGTAAACATAATTTGGCATTCTTTACTACTTGTAACTTTTTCAGATTCTTTAACAAAATCCCCTTTTTTCTTTTCTGTCTAAACTGGGTTTTAGACATGTCTGGTCTCAGAACCCTTCTTTCAGCCGCTTGGCTATCTGATTTACAGCATTTTATCTTCGTGCACAACTTCTCTGAGAACTGCTGAAGCTCTGCTCTGCCTGACACTACTTTCAGGGGGCGCTTCAGGGTTAGCGCTTCAGTCTCTTTCTTAATATTCTCCAACAAGGACTCCATTCCTTCTACCGATTGTTGGAACACCCCGTTTAGCTTTCCCCGTATCAGGGTTCTCTTTTCAGCATCTGTCTTGGTGCTTATCCAGTCTTGCATTTCAGTGTGCACCCGCTTGTTATGTTTTTCTTTTGCAACTTTAGGAAATACTGACTTCCCCTCAGTAAGCCACTGTTCACACCTCTTTTGCTTCTTCTCCCAGTTGGATGCCATCTGACATTGGTAACCAAGCTCCACACTAATGTCTTCTACCTCCTGCTGAAGACTCACTGTAAACTTCTGAAGTTCATCATAGATATCAGTTTGAAGACAAAACAGCGGATTTAGCGCTTCCACTTCTTCTAGGATTTCACTGTCTTGCTCTTCAACCGTGCCCCAGCATGCAGGGTTCTCATACTGTTTCTCTTCCCTCTCTGAGATCATTTTCAGGGTGGGCGTTAAAGTTAACACTTTGGCCTCTTTCATAGAGACCCTTTCTTCAGCACGCTCCCATTCAGTGACATATCTTGCAGACCTGATTTTCTCCTCTGTAAGCTGCTGTTCACATAGTTGCTGTGTCTTTCTTAGTTTGGATACAAGGTCCTTTTGGAGACCAAGCTTCACAGAAGCACCTTCTATCTCTTGCTGAAGATGTACTTTAACCTTCTCGAGCTTGTCACAAGCAGCTGTCTTCTCTACACATTGCTGCCTTGTAGTTTCTAATTCTCCTTGTATTTCTCTTTTCTGCTCTTCCACAGAAACCAGACACAAAGCACTCTTCTCCAGTCTAACTTCCAGATCCACCACCTCCGCCTGAAGTGTTGCAATCTGCTCTGATAGGTTTCTCTTAGCTTTTGCATCCTCCCCTACTTGCTTGAGGAGCATATTTTTCTCATCTTGCATAGTCTTCAGGTGTGCACTGAGACCAAGCTTCTGCTGCTTCTCTTCTTGCAGTAACTTCTGAGACTCTTCAGTCTGAGCTTCCAGCTTCTCCTGCAGCCTGCTCAGACAATGCTGTCTGCACACGGTCACCTTCAGCTATTTTTATTTGTAGCTCTTGAAGCTGCATCTCTACTGTGTCTTTCTTGCATTCATATGCATACTTGTCTTCCAACAACCCCTTCACCTTTTGGGTCAGCCCAAGACACTCATTTTCCAATGTTTCTTTCACTTTTTCAAGTTGCTTCAACAGCTTGGACAGTTTCCCCACAGCTACAGCATGACTCCGTTCCAGCTCCTGGATTTGGGTTCCATGTACTTCAGCTTCCTCATCCAAGCTCATCTGTAGCTGGGACACCAGTCTCTCAAGCAGCACTTCCTGGTTTTCCTTGTGACCCAGTAAGTCTTCCAAGAACTCTGCTTGCTTTTTGGTCTGACTGCACGCAGCTTTCTGTATTTCCAGCTCTTCCTTGAGCTGACTTACTTGGCGCTCCCAGTCACCATTTTTCTTTGCTAGCTGCATTTTCAACTCTGCAACCTGATTTTACAAACCTGTAGTTTGATTCCGTGCATCTGTAGAAGCTCTTTCTAACGTGCAACACATCATCTCCAACTCTTGGGTTTTCATTTGCAGTTTCTTACAGTCCTGTTCATACTGCGCAGCTTGTGCCTCCAGACATACTCTGCGGTCAGCCTCATCTCTGGCTACATCTCTGAGGTCTTGTATCTCTTCATGGGCTGATGAAAGATATCCCTTTAACTTTTCTTTCTTACTTCTCATCTCTTTTAAGCGCTGTTCATACTGAACATTCATCTGTTGCAGCAACACTCGGCGATCAGCTTCCTCCTTAGCCAACCTCTCAAAATGCTCCTTCTCCTTTAAGAGAGCTGCACTTTTTGTTTTTAGCTGCTCCACCTCTTGAAGACTACTTTCTTTCTCAAACTGTGTTTTCAACTTTTCACACTTAGGGGCTTGTTCTCCCAACACAGCCGTGTGATCAGTTTCAGTTTGTCGTATAAGGGGCTCATTCCCTGTAGTCTTGAGTGACTCTGTCAGTGCAGCCAACTGTTTTATTAGGCGTTGCCTTTCTTCCCGCTGCACCCGCATAGCCTCTCCATGGGCTTTCAGCTGCTGAGCCATGGCCTCCTGTTGTGCTTTCTGCTGCTGAGCCACTGTCTCCTGTTGCAGCACTATCTCTGGCATCCATTGCTTCAGCCATTCCTCCATACTGGCTGTATCTGGTTGCTGCACCGTTGCAGCTTCCACCCGGGACATGGGGTTATGGCACGCTCAGACAATCTCTGTTTGGGCGGTTGCCCTTAGCAACGGTTCTCCAGTTGCTGCAGCAGAATGTCCATTAATTGGTGTATGTCTCTTTAAGACCGCTGCCCACATCAAAACACCATATGTGGGGGATTAGCGTTTAGGGGCAGTAGCAGCGTGGGCCTCCGCGGCCAGAGACAGTGACACCGGGCAACAATGTTCTTTAGTCCAGGCTTTGCCTGGGTTTATTGCAGCAGAAACAAAACCAAAAACGGAAATACAGGCCTTAACTTCAGGCCAACATAAAATAATCACCTGCTCGTCTGAGCGCTTACTACACAGAGTCCGGCCCTGACTACTCACTTCAAAATACTTCTTGCTTGCTGCACACAGCCAGTCCGGTCCTCAGACCTGTGGAGGTCTCACCACACCCTCCTGGGTGTTGAGGTTAGGGGCGTCACCTTGTCAACCTCGCCTTTGCCTCTCTCAGCCCACACGCTGGGCTCCTTGCTCCACAGAGCCCTCTCTCTGGCTCTCAGCCAGACGCCTTCTCTCTCCTCTGACCTGCAGGCCCAGGCTTTATAAGGCCTGGTACCAGCCTCACCTGGTCCGTGGGAGTGGCCATCCCACCCTTCGCTTTGACCACTCCAGGAAAAGCCGGCCCGGACTATGCGGCTTGGAGCCACTTACAACACTACAACGTGTCAGTAACATAGCGTTACTGACACAGAAATGTGGGCTTCCTCCACCGAGCCCAGGCCGCTCGGTGGTACGTATCCACCCTCCAGCACTTTATCAGTCACTGTCTCACAGCATCCTTACTCACAGAACGTCTCACATGTCGTAGACGTCACTAAAATATCCAGAAGTCTTCACATCACACTACCGGCGGCCCCATTACCATGTTACACATTACTCTATTTGAATCACATTACTCAAATCCTATGTCCCGTGCCTCACTGCGCTATTCCATATACCGCATCATAAACACATCAGCATACACTAACCATCATATACATCACACTTCAGTATAACACTTTACGTCATATCACATCAATACAAACGCTTTATATAACATCATATGAACCCATACATTATCCTGCAAGTCCTTGTGTAACCCCAAACTATGGCACCATTACTATTCTATGCTCTCTCTCACAGTCCCGCGAGTCCTCGTTTTCCCACCCTGGCCAGGGACTTTTCGCGATTTGTCCCAGAGGTTATATTTCACTTATGCTCTTTTGGAACACATTTTGCTGCTTGCTCTCGCTTCTTTCATTGGCAGCGTCCACTGTGCATGATCTTCTGCCCCAACGCTGCGGTATACGGTAATAACTCCCTCTCCTTCCACGCTCTGCAGGACATTTCACCTCGAGGGTCGGTCCTTCTGCTATTCTTGTGTCGTTGGTCTGCAGCTGCCACTCTGCCCCTCTTCAATAGCCGCCGCCACCATGTTCTACCTCTGTCTGGTGCTGCGTCTGCCTGTTGGATCTGGAGCTGTGTCGCAGCCCCCAAGCTTTAATAGATGCGCCATAATCTCCCATGCTTCATGGAATGTTGACCCCATGAGTGTCATGGGG
The DNA here is from genome assembly GCF_035609145.1 of Eleutherodactylus coqui. Lineage (NCBI taxonomy): Eukaryota > Metazoa > Chordata > Amphibia > Anura > Eleutherodactylidae > Eleutherodactylus > Eleutherodactylus coqui. Next base: position 143,274,961 of record NC_089846.1, read on the forward strand.
TCAACATTAACAATAAAGTTGAACTTTTTAGGAAGTGCTGGGATTTTTGTTTTATTTTTTTGGATCACTATACGTATCTCCAGGGGGCCATTGGATCATCCCTGTGCACTACTCTAAGCAACATTCAGGTTGAGAGCAACATTTGCAAGATTGGGTGAGCTGACCTTTTTTCAGTTCTTTTTTTATTTCCTCCAAAATGGTGCTTGAAGTGCTCCTTAACCCCTGCTTGCTGCCGCTGTACTCTGACAGGGGAGCAGGGGATTGGACCGTTGCCTCCGTTCGCCCTACTGTAGCACTCTCTTCCTCCCTGGCTGTAGTCTTGATCTGGCAGAGGGGGCCCTTTCCCCCAGCAGAAGTCCCACACCTGGGGATGGGGCTTAACACCATGGCCCTCCGCCGCTCTGACACAGTCCCTTACACGGACTCCAAAGACTTTCTATGGAGCCATATACGGGTCCGAGCAGCGATTAAAAGGGCCAAATGAGCACAGCACTCAGCTGAGCACTTCTGTCCGCTCATTTCAGCAATCGGTGGGAGTCTCAGCACTCGGCTCCCACCAATCAAATCACTATGATGCTTTTTAAAGGTTTAGTTACACTTTAAGAAATCAATAAGTACCAAATGTTGAACCAAAATGACATCACAATAAAAAACGGACAACATGTTGTTCCATGGAAAACTTCTTAAACCGAGAGATTGTGCAATGTTGCATTCGCCGACCCTTTACTCGTTGCCCGCCACTATCAAATCAGAACATTTTAATTACCAGAAATTACCAGGAATCCACAAGTTTACTATATGACAAGCTCACATGCGTCAGTAAAATAACAATCTGCCAGTAATTATTTCACTGATGTTGACAGATTGTCGCAATCCATAATAATTTATAGGTGAAACACATTTTAGACTTTAAAAAACATGATGCCGACAATAAGAAGCTGATGAGGCAAGTGTTCTATTTAGGGCAGTAAATCGGGACATACTATCACATGGGCAGAAGTGATGGTGTAGAGTAAGAAGTAAGGCTTGGGCAAATTTGTCTTCATTGTTTAAGAATAGTTGGGGGAACTGCTCTCACATCATGTTATCATCCTGAAGATTCATCATGGACCAGGGGTGGCTCAAAGCTTAAAATGCACCTCAATCTTGTACTGGTTGGTATCACACACCCCTACTGACATGGGAGAGAAGGACTTAAAGATTCACACGGGCGCACAATACGCAGAGAATAGAACTTATTGATGTCAACTTTTCTGCAAACTGGGAGTTATGGGAGCTGAGACCTGACCTTGGAGCCTGGGGGAGCAGGAGAGGTCCCTCTGCCCCACATGAGTACTATACATTAGGAGGCCCTGTCATTGTGGCGTAGGGTCTTTAAGTTTCACCTCCACTCCTTATGCGCATTCCTTTGCAAAATAAGTTACAAAATAAGCTTTAAGTATCTCCGTATCTATCTTTTCAAATCCTCATTTCCCGTCTACCCAATAAAAAGTAAGAAACTTCTATTCTAAGACATGAAATACTTTCCATACACAGTGCAAGCAGTCGGCTGAAGAACAAGCTATCTCTGTATCTCTGCAGACTCCAAGGCCAAGAACAACAATGAGAAAGACGAGAGATTTCTAAAACAATGCTGAAAGTCAGAGGAACGTGATGTACCCTAATAAGGTAGAATGCCGGCTGCTCGGGTTTGGTCGGAGATCCCCTTAACAAGCAGCAGCCTGGCGTTACCAATGCTCCTGCGAATGATTCACATATTGGCAGCAGACTCATTCTATCACATTAATGATTTCTAAAGAAACAAATGACTAACATTTAGGAGATGCTGTCTTGACATGGGTGGGTGAGAGTGCTGCGGCAGAAGAGACCGCATTAACAGAGAAGACATAAATGAGACCATTCTGGTGCCAGGATGTAAGCTGGGTAATGCTGGTGGACTGTGAGACATCTGCCCATCCTCAGATCGTCTGCCCAGACAAGGCATATTCTATCCCTTTACTATAATATTGAGCACTATTGATTTCATTTTTTTTTCTTTTTTTTAAAATCAAGGCCAGTTCCATATGCCCAATTCTACATACAACGAGGCATATGAACCTAAATACCATGCCACCTAGTTAAAGTGAACCTCTGTGCCTGGAGAAACAAAGATGGCCACACCAGCTTCTGTGACTACCTGATGCGCACTGTGTATTAGTATGCATCATTAGTTAACCAGTGCTGTCCACAGCAGCAGTGCTGACCCGGAAGGTCACTTTAAATACCATTATATAGTGCTGAAAATAATACTGACATACAGTGACAAAATAACAGCTTCATATTACATCACTATACAATATTGAAATAATATCGCCATGTAATTAATTTTAAGTTTTATAGTAGTTGCAAGCCTTGGTGAGCGGCCAAAGGTTCCGCTCCCTTCAGCAGATATGGGTATTGCACGCTTTGTGACCGCTCTTGTTGCTCCACCCTTAGCCCGGGCCGTATGGCTGCAATCCCTATTACACTAAGGTCAGGCCTACATGGTGCCATGTGTCGCGTGACAAAACATTTGTGCGACTTGCTGTTAAAAAACAGCCCAAACGTAGACAGGTCACAGGCAAATCACAGTGCAATACTACTTATATGTCTATGGTGGAAAGCTAAAATATCACGCAGCCTTTAAGGGGTTGTGCCAAGTTCTAAAGTTATCCCCACCGATCTAATGAGGAGGGGTCCTGAAGGTCCCCACCCGAATGGAGTGGAGGTCACACAAGTGCCCACTGCTGCATTCATGTTAACAGGAGCGCTGTAAATTGCAGAGTACGAGCGCTTGCCAATCTCTAGCAGTGTGATTGAAATAAATCAAGCCGCGGCGTACATGCACAACGGACACTTCATTGATACGGGGACATTTGGGACGCCTGTTCTTGAGATTGGTGGGGATCCCAGTGGTCAGACTCCACAGATCTTAAAGTTATCCCCTGTCTTGTGGACAGAGGATAACTTTAGAATTTGGTACAACCCTTGTAAAGGGAACTCATCATATTGAGCATGCAGTGCTATTTGTTTTAAATGGGAAATAAAGCTATGTGGACTCAGTGTGTGTATGTGTGTGTGTGTATATATACAGTATATATATATATATATATATAAATATATATATATATATATATATATATACATACATACACACACACACATACACGTGTATCTACAGAAAAAAAAGTCAGTAAAACTTGAAATGTATTTGTTTAAACCCCTGCTTATTCTGGGCTTAGGACCGCCCACTGGACTCCCATCAGTAATTGACAGTCATCTCTGTATGCACATACAGGAAAGGCTGTCAGTTACTGAGTAGGACCGCCCACTGGACTCCTAAACTCCTAAACCCAGGTTTAAAGGAATAAATTACAAGTTCCACTTAATCTTACTCTACAAATATGTATATAATCTGCTGAGCCGCTCCTGCTTCATAGCATGCTGCTCGCGGATCGGACAGCATTTTCCTTGTGACAGGGTCCCTTTAAATGCATCCCAGTTTTCAGTGTATCTCTCTGAGCGAATGGTGTACTAAGGTACAAAGAATCCTAAATATTTTCATGAAGATTATGAGTCATTTATTCCGTTGGCAAGCAATGTGGGCTTTTTGTTTGCATGGGCACGCCATGCGATTGGAGGTTACGCTACTCTCATTGTTTCCAGATTTATAGATGAAGGAAGTTATTCACATCCTGTCAGAAGTGAGGAACTTGACCTCTTATCTCTCTGACATGTTTAAGTGGTCCTAGAGACGCTCAATGGTTTGATGCATGAAGGTAATAATGAACCACATTTCAATCTAGTGGTAGGAGTGTTGCTTTTCTTAAGGCTTCTGTAGTTGGGTAATTTGTGACTGCAGTTTTGCGTTTGCAAATCGTTTGCGCAAACCACAGACGATAGAAGCCATTGATTCCGATGGGTTCCCTCATGTTCCATAATATACATGACATGCTCTATATTTATGCACTCAAGGCACCATAGGATCTTGTACTGAGCTGCACGATTACGCAGTGTTATTATGTCATGCTATCATGAGCGCATCTACTCATACACTCGTCTGCAGGAGCCCTTATACAGGTGAAGAGTTTGTAAAGTCTTAGAAGGGGAAAAAATAAACCTATGACACCCCTCCTAACCCACATTGCAGGCTTCTCACCAGCTAAGCCAGAAACCTACTGCACACTGATGAGGACTATACACCCTGAAACAGCTGTCTCTGTATGGTTTTCTATTCCCAATCATTGTTAAGGCTTGTTAAAAAGTCACATTGATTTGAAGAAATGCTGCCATCCAATAGGTGGCGCTGCAGAGGTATTTTTCCATCTTCCTCATTTGCATAAATTACCCAGAGGAGCTTGCATGGCCTTATAAGTCTCCTCACTCACCTTCTAGGTATCCCCACACCCCTTTTTGGTGCTCTCCTTGGGGAGAGACTATACCATCCCCGACCCACTCACCCCCTCTGTGTCTCCACACACTTTTTGGGTGCTCTCCTTAAGGAGACGTGACACCCCTCCTGACATACACAGTGAAAACACGGTCGTTGGCATGAGCCCTAAGTGACTGGGCTTTGACAAACCTCATTGGCTCTCAGCAGGAGAAAGCCACAGTGGGAAATAATTGTGCTGCAATTTTCCAATCTGCAGTATGCACTATTTGTCTGTCATGGAAAAGTAAGGCATCTGCACCATGGATTTCATTCATTGCACTGCAGTGAAAACACATACTAACATGTGCAATGAAGTCACAACTACTGCGGCCGGGGACCGAGCTGTCCAAAATAAGAAGAAACTGCTCAGAATTCTTCGAAAAAATGCGCATAGAGGAATCTTGAAAAACTACTGCACATTTGGTATTAGTGAGTTGAAAAGGTCACTTCAAGGAAGCAGCCGCCCTAAAAACCAATTACATTTCCATCTTCAGGTTAAATTTGTCCACTTGTTCCCATAAGCGGCCCTCAGACTGCTGAATATAACATTAGCTGTCATCCATGAGACGTCAGGACAGAAAAATGAAAAGGAATCTAATCTGATGCTCAAAAAGCACACAGGTCGTGGTTGCACCACATGAAAAGACTTTTTACTAAATCCCTTAGGCTAGTGGTACACGGATGTATATTTGGGCCGTGTACTGTCCATGTAACTAAACAGACAGCACACAGTCCCACTATAGCTTAAGGGGGAAGCATTTCCCAACGCTCCCCTTAAAGCTGGGGGTGGCTCAACCACTTGGAGCAGTGGCTCCAAACACCACCACTAAGTGTTGCCCCCTCTGGCAAGTGAACCAGCTAGGAGGAGGGACGAAGAGAGAAGACAAACCAAGTGCCGGGTAGGCTTCCAACTTCCCTGGCAGTGTAGTGGCAGGGAGCCAGGAGTATGAAAGTCACAGGGAAGTGCCATTGGGGGGAAGGCTCCACTGCCTTTGATGACACGGGCGATGATGTGAATAGCTCATCATGGCCCTGAAAACTGCCCTATCATAGGGAACAGTATGGAGTGAATCCCTGCCCTTCATTCAGAATTTGATTGAATGCTCCAAGGCATTGTAAAAGGAGTGACTGCTTCATCACAAGGTTGGAGAGGGCGCAGAGACTTTCATATGAGCAGGAGTGCTGTGTGCAACAAGAGAGATCTGGGGACACAATAACCTACAGAGGAGACTGTGGGGACCTGTGGCTATGCCGGAGTTACAGTAAAGATGCTAAGGACCACAAGCTATAGACCAGAGGTGACCTAGAGTTGAGGAGGGGAGTTCCAGAGGTGCCACAGACTACAGAAATACTACCATCCTGGGTGCAACAATTTTCAAGCAAGAAAGAAAAGGCAGGCGCTGTGTCTTCAGCTCCAAGAGGAATGTTCATCAAGATTTTGCAGCACTTGTGGTTGAGGAATGCATCCAATTCCAGATTAGCTTGAATTGGTTGAGGCCAGTGGCCACGCAACTACCGTAAGTAAGGCTGGCCTAATTGAAAATGGATCGGTGTTCACACCAGTAAGAACATGTTAGAGATCCAGCAGGCCTCCTGCAAGTGGAATGAGATACTACTTATCCATACAATAGGGATTTATTTAAGAACGGGTAAAGGATCTGGGAATGTTTAGCTTGCAAAAAAGAAGGCTGAGAGGAGACTTAATAGCGGTCTACAAATATCTGAAGGACTGTCACAGTGCAGAGGGATCAGCCCTATTCTCATATGTACAAGGAAAGACTAGAAGCAATGGGGTGAAAGGGAGGAGACACAGATTAGATATTAGACAGTGAGGGGGATCAATGAGTGGAACAGGTTACCATGGGAGGTGGTGAGTTCTCTTTCAATGGAAGTGTTCAAACAAAGACCGGACAAATATCTGTCTGGGATAATTTAGTAAATCTTGCACTGAGCAGGGGGTTAGACCCGATGACCCCAGAGGACCCTTCCAACTCTACCATTCTATGATTATTTTGGTTAAGCGTGAACTATTGCTGGGACTTCTACCGTAATCGAGCCTAACACTTATATTAAACCAAAGTTTAAGTAGGCTGTTTCCATGTGTCATAGCTATAGCGGTTTCACTCATTTTGGATAAGAATCAAGTTGCTTTCATAATACTGATTTGCCAAAGTGTGATACTATTACTGTTGTGATCACATATGGGGTAAAAATGTATGACCTAAATACTGTGTGTGTGTCCCCTTCTAAATAAGGGAGATGGAATAAATCCTCTACAGTGCCACCTATTGAAAGGCAGCATTTCAATAGGTGGCACTGTAGAGGATTTATTCCATCTCCCTTATTTGCATATTACCCAGAGGAGCGTGCGTGGCCATTTGAGTCTCCTCACTTAGTTTATAGTATATAATTGCTCTCCCTAAGGAGAAAAGAGCGTTTCTGACCCCTGTCCCCTTCTATGAATGGTGCTAATGCCCTTGCCTTTCAATGCTGAGGTCCTAATCCCATCAAGGAATTTGAACCTAAGACCACTTTGAAAAAAACTCCATCTAGATGTTGTCATTGGTCAGATTTGAATCTACAACTCCAGCACTGCAAAGCAGCAACACTAACAAATCTACCTACAACCTAAATACATGAGCGGTATTCAAGTGAAGACTTGCTGATGCAAGAAGCCGCAGCACTAAGTGTTCCGTTGTAGCACCACAACCATCGAGAGACCACAGCAGCGAATGTATCTTCAAAGACCAAAACCAGCCAGACACTGTAGCAGTGTTCTTTCGAAGACCTGTAGGGATTGTTCAGTTGAGGACCACTCACACCATATGTTTTCGGGAACCAATGAGAATTAGGTGGGGGGGGGGGGGAATGTTCAATCAGTGTTCGGTGGAAGGTGCACACTGAACGAGTGCGGGGCTCCCTGCAAGGTTGTTGGCTGGTTGTTGAAAGTCAATGATTACCTGCTTACATCAGACGATTTGTAGGTGGGCTGAAACAATGCGACTGGTGAATGAATTCTCGCTTGTCACCTGGTCTATCGAGCAACTATTCGGACAATGGTTGTGTCGCGTAAAGCAGCCTTAAGACTTTGAAAGGAAAAATCTATGCAAGGAACACTTCTCTGTAGAAGTACACAGTACAAGAGACTATATCTAGCTATCCAGCGCCTCTCATGTTTAACAAAGCTACAACTGTATTCATTGGACAAACATCAATGAAACCTGCAGGTTCTGTTAATGATCACATATATGTGAAAAATGATACCCAGTACAAACTGGTTGGGTGACATTTAGCTCTGTGACAAGGAGTCTTCACACGGTGACATGCAGGCCGCTTCTATTATTTTATTACAAAGAATCAATCAAAGCCAATTGTTGACATGTTGCTACGGGAACCTTTTTATTATACTGTAATCCTTATAAAGAGCAATGCAGAAAATGTGTTTATTCTCTCTGGATTCTGTCCAAGGGGCGGGTTTGGTACAACAGACACAATTGCTGTGTAGAAAACAGCTCTAACAAGGTCCAGCTACACAACATCACGATATGAAAAAAAGACAAAATATCCTCTGAACAGAAGATACTTTCCAAGGTCGCAGCCCCTCCACCATGCATCTGGGAATGTTCAGAGGAACAACGTTACATGTAGGCCTCATGTCCACGGGGAAAATCAGGCCCACCACGGATTCTCTATGGAAAATCCGCAGCAGGTCCCTCCTGCCCCGCAGACATGAGGGCTGAAAATAAGAATAAACTCACCTGCTGCGGTCCGTGCGTGTCTTCCTTCGTTCGAGGCCGGATCTTCTTTCTTCAGCCCGGTGGATGTGCTCGGCACGCTGGCTGCGTGCCGCATGCATGCGCTGGGCACATCCACGGAAGGATGTGCCCGAAGGAAGGAAGACCTGCATCGCCCGGAGCAGGTGAGTTTAATTCAGGCGCGGGTCTCCTGCAGATCCGGACGGCTTCCATAGGCTTCAATAGAAGCCTGTAGGAGCCGTCCCCACGGGAGACCCGCACCTAAATGGAGCATGTCCGGATTTGTTCCTGCACGCGGGACCCGCGCCTGCAGGGAAAAATGACATCCGCAGGTATTTAACTACCTGCGGGTGTCTAATGCATCCCTATGGGACGCGGATCCGCGTGCAGGAAAAACGCTGCGGATTTAAAATCCAAATTTGCCCGTGGACATGAGGCCTTAATGGTTTCATTGTATCATAAACTGGATTCAGCAGAATACCTTGAAGACAAATATGCATTCCCTAGCTGAATAGCTTTATCAACCGCTAGCAGATTATTTCTTTATGGACCATAGGATTAACTAAAATGATAGTATTGGGCAGATGAACATAATTCTAAAACTGCCCATAGGCCCTCTGTCCACGGCTAGCGACTGCATGAATGCTGACGTCACCGCTAAGGTAGTCAGCGCTTGTGCAGAGCATTCAAAGTTCTGCTGGCGGACGTCTCGCTCAGCGCTCCAGCCTCCTATGGGAAGAGGTGTGTGGGGAGCTTTTAAACAGGACGACAAGCTAAATAGTCAGCGAGTGCTAACAAGATTTTTTAAGCTGACTGAAAAGTCACTTATACAACCGCGAATGACAAGTGAGCGTTTTTTTTTTTGCTTCACACTGAACGATTATCGCTCGTTTGAACAAATTCTGAGCACCAATCGTTGTGTGTAAATGGACCTTTAGTGTTTCTGCAAGACAATATTATACTTCAAGCCCTAGTGAGACTGAATGACTACCTCTGTGTACAAGGAATATTCGTGCTGTATTAACAAATGCATAAAAGTTAAAACTGTTAGCAATAATTCAGAACATATAGAAACCTTCCGACTGGTGTGCCTCCTCCAAGGCTCTAAACAGCAAACTGTCTCCAAATGTTTTATGTACTCCATTTGGAAATCAAGTGAGTATTATGACAAATCCAATAAACCTAGAAGACCAAAATTTCTTGAAAAACTCTAAGAAGGATAGCTGAAAAAGATGTTCCTTTGAGATGTACTACCACCAAGACTTGGAGGCATACACCTGTATGTATGTCAGCATTAAGCTTTTTATCTGCATTTATAAGACGGCTTGCCCTTATTAATGACTTTCTGTGTCTATTAGGTGCTGAAAAGTCTCAATCTGATGGAGAACACAAGTTATCACCAACTGCATTAGGAGGAGGTGATGGATCTAAATCCTCATCTCTAACTACTCCTATGAAGAGATCGGTTTCCGTTGGCTATGCATGATGAGACTTTTAGCCCATTAAGATGATTGCACACCCATTGTGTCAGCTGCAGAGGTGGGAAATGTCTCGCTGGCTAAAGGTGTTGGTGGGACATCTCTCTTTGTGCATCACTAGCCTTAACATTTGGTGATAGACCATTGCTCTGAACTTGAGGTTTGTATATTAGACTGTGGTGAGAGATGCCTGTCTTGATGTCCTTGCATTAGGTGGAGGTGATAGATCTTAGTATTAGTAGGACAGAAGAGTCTGTGTTTTAGGATATGTATTCGGAGGAAGGTATAAGCTATGCCGTATTGTCTTTATATTAAGATATTACAGAAAGGTGTGTTATGCCATCTGTATATTAGAAGTAGAAGAGGGGTATGTGTCTTATGTATATTGGGGAGTCTATATCCGGTCTTCGAACATGAAGTCTATACCTGATCTACATGCATTTCCTAGTGTACTATGTCTTCTTAGGAAGAGTTCAGTGTCCTGATATATTTACAGTATATTGAGAATTCATTTGGAATTCTGCCTATTTGCAGAAACCCACTTAGTGTGACAATATATTAACAGGAGTCCTGAATCCTGTTGTTCATGTATTAGGAATAGGAAAAATGTCTGTTCTGCTGTCTCTATTTTGGGATGAGGTGATGAGGGGGGTTCTTGTGTTTGTCTAGCCTGCTGCAACACATTCTTCTCATTGTTTTGTTGATAATCAGTACACAATAGACTTGTCTGTACTCACCATTCTGCCCTAATACAGCTCCCAATGTTACCAGGAGAACCAGCACCTCAGACAGGAGTCCCATCCTGAAGATGACAAGACGTAGTCCCATTCCAAGACGACGCTAAAGAATGCTAACTCCACATCTGAGCCAAACAGTCCAACCCTGAACAACTCCTACCAAGTCAAAAATATCCAAATTCACGATTTTCACTTATTTTCCAAAACAATGCAAGCCGGTGAATTCTCACAGAGAATAATCAGGTCCAGTACAACAAAAAGAGGAGACAAAAATCCCAACTCTGCAGATCTGTCCAAATAAATAAAGCTTAAGAATAGAACATTGAAAACAAAGAAATACACTTTACAAAGTTAACTTTCCTGGAAGAGAGGCAAACTTCACAGAGTAGTTGAGGAAAGCAAGTTGGGAAGTGCACATTACAAGGGGCGGTGAGTGAGAGGAAAGGATTGTCTCTGAGCTTTGGAGTCTGCCCCTTTATTTGTGACTCACACCCACTGTAACTTTGTACAATAGCAGAGGGGGAACATTCCTTTGCTGGAGCTCATACTACTCAGAAAAGGAGGGAGGAGAAAGAGAAGGGGAGAGCCGTGCACTACTCTAATGCCAGCCATAGACAATGATACAATTCCTCCAGGTTCCTCCTGCATTCCAGAAGCGCATACAGGTATATTGGTCCTTGTAGACTTGGAGCCCCAGTGGGGAGCAGGGACTGGTGAGATTGATTATAGTCTGCTTGTGCAGTGCTGCTGAATAGGTTGAAGCTCCAGAAGCACTTGAAAAGAAATTTATTATAAAAAATTGTCCACTGTATCTTCATATTAGGAGTAGAAATGAGCAAAACTCAAAAATGTGTTTAGCTGACGAGTGGATTTCCTATGACATTAATGTATTTGCTCAACAAAAGACAAAGAAAGCTGAAATGTAGATCTATACTTCTGTATTTTAACCCTCATTGTCTTTTATGTGTCATATATGGCTCCCTATTAAAGGGGATGTCCAGGGAGGCTAAATACTTAACGTCTGAACCTTCACTTCCAGCAAGGTTCTGACACCAGGTCATGTAGTATGGACTCTTGCATTGCCCATCACGTATTTTCAGGGGGCTGACTATTGGGCTAATTTCAATATCTAAATCAGCCCCATTCTCTGTTTCTGCATTGGCCATGACAGTGAAGATAGCTGGCATAGTTATTTAAATAAGCTGGACAGCCACCCCCTACAATGATGTGATAGGTAACAGAAAGAGCCATGCCATGTGACCTGGTGTTAGAACTGGACCTGAAGTGGAGGTTCTGACACCACCGGACCGGACAACCACTTTAAGGGCACATTCACAAGTGGCAGAAAATTGTGCAGATTTTCAGCAGCGGAAATTTCCATCATTTCCGTGTCAAAATATGCATCATTGGATTTTGAAGTAGATCCGCAGCAGATTTCACCCTTTTGCACCCAAATCTGCGTCAAAGTCTGCATTAATGGTGCAGATTTTGATGTGGCTTTTGACATGGAAATCCATTCCAATTTCTGCTGCTTGGAACATACCCTATTACGAAATTCACCAGTTAGCTACTTTAATCTTTTTGTCCATTTAGCACTTTTTCTCATATGCCCGACCCTCCAGTCTCTTTTTGTCGCCAGCATACAGATGTACGAATAGAGAAACATTGTATGCATGTCCTGTAAAAGGCATCAGGTGTACAAAGTGCGCAACTTTGCTATCAGTGGGCAAATAGAACATATATGTGTGAACAAGCTTATGCTGCAGCACACTGGGTTTATCTGATACTCTCACAAGCCCAAAGCATTTTGCATTTACTCAAAGAAAGCACATAAAAGCCAACAGAAACAGTAACACAAAAATGTATATTTTGAAGTACATATTATAAACTGGGTCTCGGCCAGAAGGAAGAACTCTGTTCACTAGTGCCACCTATTGGTGGTTACCCTGTAAGTCAATGTCTGACACATTACAAAATCTTGAACTAAGGATATCAACCAAAACAGAGATGCCCATCACTAGACAGCAGTGTTTCAGAGTTTTTGCTCCCCATTAGTACAGAGTAGGGTTCTGTTTGGTTTAGGTGAAATGCCTTTATACAGCTGTTGCAAAGCAATGACTCTCCTACAGGTGGCACTAGACACAATTTTCTTCCCTCTGGAGGAAAGCTAATTTGCATACTTCTTCCCAGGGAGCATTGCTAGTAAGACTCCTTGCACTAGTTTTGCAAGAAGAACGTGTACCTTCCAAGATAAGAAATATACTGAAAAGGTTTAGTGTGTTCAATTACAGCTGATCTTATCTACATCTGTACAAATCCTCCCTCTACTCCTTCCAAAGACCATTTTTTTTATGCAGAGTGCAGGGAGTTAGGTGAAAAAGAAAGCAAGCAAATATGAAAATCCAAAGCAAAGCTCAAAATGAGCTCCCCATTGTGCCAGTGAGTTATATTTCCCCCCGAAGCCCTTTTCATGATGCCATACCTCACCCCATTACTTGCCAACAAGGTAGAGAGTACCGCACACGTCCTTGGCATCCATTTGCCTACTTTTTCCCATGGTGCATTGCCTGCAAGTAAGTCTGCATATACCAGCTGGATCTTTTCTATGAGAGCCAGTACCCCCAGCGCTATCTTAGGATATGCGCACATGTTCTAGGGTGGCACCAGCTGTAACCGCTGCCTCATCATCCTTGCATATTTCAAGATTAAACTAAAGCTGTTAAACCCAACACTGGGCTTGTCTGTTTTTCTCATTAAAAGGGCTTGACCTATTGACCTGGAAGGTTATAGCAGCACAATTAACCCTATAACAAGGGAAGCAAATGATACCTGAAACTGAACAAACTTTGATCCTATCCCTAGAGGTGCAGAGCTGTCTGTCTTGGTGGTGAGGGACCAGACCTCTTAGCTATTTGATATCCTTATGGACTAGGGACATCAGGGGTGGTGTATTAAGGATTTTAGAACCTCAGATGTCCAGGGCACATTTGACAAGACTTTTCTGACAGACACAAGGACATCCGAACCTGGTTGTGATCAATGAAAGTGACTCAGCAATGAGATGTTTGGGGCATTGTCCTCTATTTGAAAGGAAACTCTGGTAGAATCAAAATCTTTCCATGATATTTAGTCTTTAACCTCTTATCTTTTTGTAGGCTATTTTAGGGTTTTTTTTACTTTTTTTATGTTCCTGTAGGGGACTTAAACTTGCAATCCCAAGATCACTCAGATAATACACTACATGCATTATCACTGTTTCTGCCTATAACAAGCCATGGCAGACCTGGATACCATTGATAGTATGACAGAGGGAGTGCCCTCCCTCTGTTAAACTTGTACATGCCATGCTTAACATTGATTGTAGCATGTAAGGGGTTAATAGCGGGACTCATTGAATTCAATGGGAGTTGCGCCTGCAACAGCAACCTGGACCACTGTGCTATGGTTTCTGTGCTGACTGCACTGACAGCAGCCCCAGGAATCAGCTGATCTGCGGGGATCCGAGTGGCAGGTCCCTGACAAACATTAATATTGGTCATCAATGTAAAAAGGTCCCCTTTAACCTCCTGCCTCCCATGACGTACATATATGTCATGTGGCGTAAGGGGTTAAGGAATCCTTACACAAACAGCGTCACATTTGTCCATGGGTTGTATCGGATATTGCAGCTCAGCTGCTTTGAAGTGCGTGAGGATGAGCTGCGATATCATACACAGCCATTGAGCCATGTTTTCTAATCCGGAACATGTTTTATATGTTCTGTTAGGAAATGCAATGCTATGACACAGCATGTCTAAACTGACAACAGAAGGAGGGCCGCTGGTACCCAGGAATAGAGAGATATAGAAGAGCTAAGCTTTTAGTCACAGGTGGGGCATAGAAGGACACATGCAAAAACCAATAAAAACCACCGTCCAATACTCTAGATGGTGTGTATCAGCAACCTAAGGACATATAAGGTAGGTATCATTCTCAGAGGGCATTCGCTATAGGGGGCAGTTGATCCACTTACCTCTGTTACATTCATGCAGGTCTTATTCATCTTGCCTACACAAACATAATATATTTAGTGGCTGAAAGGGAAGATCTACACACAATCGGATACTGTTCACACCAAACATAAACTGATCAAGTACGCAACAAAGGGGAAAGCAGGGATGTAAGACCCTACACAACGCCAGATGACCAAGTACTTTCTAACTGTATCAACACAACAAGCAGATGGAAACATGAACAAGCACGGGGAACCAGCCAGCACCCTGGCAAAAGCATACCAGCTCACAAGCCCATGTCAAGGGTCATTGCCATCCAATGAGTCTCCACATCAACAAGACAACTAAACCTAGAAAAGGGGACCCTACCTACAAGCGAGACAGTCGTCCCAACAAGGACGGCCCCACTCTGAAACCCAGGAGACCACCTATCTCAACCTAGACAGGTATAGGCAGGAAAAACAACATAGGACACAATACACAGCAAGCGTCTGCACAGACACAGGGAACGCTAACAACAGAAATCTGCACAACCACAGACAGACACTGAACAAGACATTGATAACACCAAGCAACTGTACACCTCCAGACAGACACTGAACAAGGCATTGTTCACATCCGCTGTCTGCACACCTACAGGCACAGGGAAATTCCACCCAGAACCTCATGCTTGCATACATCGAAAAATACACAGTTTAAACATCCACACCCACTCACTTAAGGGGCAGCGCCTCAGACATCACCCATCTGAAAGAGATGCGACAAGGTGGCAAACATCACCCATCTGAGAGCATAAAGGACATCCCATGTCCGGAACCACACTTGCTAGAAGGGTAAGGGAGCAGGGAACTTGCTAACAGGGAAATCAGGTGTCCAGACCTTCTTCAGGGAGTTTGTGGGAGAACACAAACTAGCCTAAGGTTGGGTTCAAACAGGGCGGATTTGCCGCGGAAATTCCGTCTGAAAGCTCGCAGCAGCAAATTTCTCAGAAATCTGGTCCACACGGGGAGGCGAATCCATCGCGGCAGAAGCCGGCGCTGCGAATTCGCCAGCTGCAGAATGTCCTTTTATTTTTTTTATTCTGCTGCCGCCGCACTCTCTTCTATGGTAGCGCCGGCCGCAGCAGAAAAGTGAGCGGCCAGGCCGCTTTAATACCCGCGGCTAAGAGTTCTGAGAGAGAAGGATAATGACCAGCACACTCTTACAAAAGGGGCTGGTATTTATATGTACAGACACTTGGTATTTGGCTGGTTGGAGAACGCAGCACCATCAGCCAGCCAAATGAACCACACCTGCAGCAGTGTGCTCCTGGAAGTACATAATACTATAGGTCCCAGCAGCACAATATGACAACCTCCTTCCCAGACAGCCTATAGGACTTCCTCACCTGTCAGTAAGGAATCCACAAAGACCAGACTTTTATTTATTGCAGAAAATTCATATAAAAAGTCCCATACAATGAGTTTTGGAGCTTCACAGTGTACCTCCTATTTCAAGTGTAATGTATCAATCATGAGAGACGGTGATAAAACCGCTGGTGTGACTCTTACATAAATTTTGCCATATAATTCTATTGGAATGCAACTCAATGGGAAAAACGTACATGAAACTTGCTTCCTGGGATTTAGGGCATGCCACTTGTCCACTGTCAGGATTGCAAGCTTGGCCCTGACTTTATACTACTGAGGTCTTATTACACTCCTACTTGGACACAGCCAGGCTACAGAAAAGGGACAGAATAATGTACTGCTTGTACGAATAACGAAGTTACTTTCCTATATTTTGGAAAGCATTTTGAAGCTGACATGGGATTTCCTGCAGGTAATGGTCATCTTAGGGCTAGTAAATTAAGTCTTAGGGCTCCCACCCACTAGCGTTTTTTTTTTTACTGCGAAATTCGCACGTTTTTTTTTTCTACAGGGGGTCTATGGGACTTGTAAAGCTAAAATCGCGATCGCGCAAAATCGCGATTTACCGCGAAATCGCGATTTTGCGCAATCACGATTTTAGCTTTACAACTCCCATAGCCCAAAGACCCCTGCAGAAAAAAAAAAACGCTGCGAATTTCGCAGTAAAAAAACGCTAGTGGGTGGGAGCCCTTAAACAGATTTCCTCAGGGAATGATGAGAAAAAAGGTCAAAGAGCTGTGAAATGCCTGCTAAACCTGATTCTGTGACACACAGGTGAAAAATGGAGAGGGGAGCACAATAGACAAAAGCCAAAACTAAGTACTGGCTAAAAGGAGAAGGAAGGCTCATCTGTGGTTCACACGCGTCTCTTCTGACTCAACTTTACTCGATGCACATGGGATGGGTTAACTGGGGTCAAAGAAATCATTACTATTAGAGATGAGCGAACACACTGGTCTGAGCTTGATGCTCGTTCGAGTATTAGGGTACTCGAGATGCTTGTTACTCGAGACGAACACCACGTGGTACTCGAGTCAATTGCATTTCCTTCCCCGCATGTTTAGCGCCATTTTCTAGCCAATAGACATGCGGGGAAGGCATTACCACTTCCTGCTGTGACGTGCCAGCCTTATCCCACCCCACAGTAGTGAGTGGCTGGGCCGATCAGGTGACCGCCGAGTACTTAAACTAGCCCTGCCCGCGGCTCGCCTCAGACGCATGCTGGCAGAGGTTAGGGACAGTGCTGCTGCTGATATAGGGATAGTGATAGAGTAGGATCCTGTCTTCAAGAACCCCAACGGTCTTTCTTAGGGCTACTCTTCATAGTGTGCATTACTGTTGTGGCTGGCTGGGAGCAGTAGTGCACTAAATTTTTTTTTTAAGTATCTCGGGCTGTGCAGGCCATTTCAACTATAGCGTTCTCAGTCTGCAGTGCATAACGCAGAGTTTAGGGACAGAGCTGCTTTTATAGGGAAAGCTATATAGTCCTGATCCTCCATACAAGAACCCCAATGGTCCTTCTTGGGGCTACATCTGACCATGTGCTTTACAGTTGTGGCTGGCTGGGAGCAGTAGTGCACCAACTTTTGTATTACGCATCTAGGCCTGTTCCCCGCATTTCTGTAATAGCGTTCTAAGCCTCCAGTGCCGCACAACCAGCTCTCACCGTGAAACTGCACTTTAACATTTCCTAGCCTACTGCAAACTAGTTCAGTTATATTGTTCTATGTCTGCAGTGCATTAGACAGAGGTCTCACCGCGAAACAGTACTGTAATATTACCAGGGCCACTGCAAAGTATTTCAGCTCTGCCACCGTGCAGAGTGTCTCACAATACCCTTTCCTTGGTGGGGTTGAGATCGCCGCAGTTACCAGCACTATCCACTGGCTTTAGAGTCCTCTTGTACAGTGGGGTAATTTACTTGGGCCATGCTCTATTCTTAATCTGCCATGATGAGGAGCAGGGGTAAGGGTTGAGGACGCAGGCGTCCGAGTGAGGGTGTGGGCACAGGCCGAGTTCCTGGGTGTGGTGAATCACAGCCGGCTGCTGCGAGATTAGGAGAGAGGCAAGTTTCTGGGCACCCCAGCTTCATATCACAAATTACGGGTCCGCGTGGTAGACCCTTATTACAAACAGGGCAGTGCGAGCAAGCCCTGTCATGGATGGCAGAAAATGCGTCCAGCAATGTATCGACCACCCAGTCTTCTACGCAGTCCACTACTCCCGGCCTAGGGACTGCAACTCTGAATCCTCTGGCTGCTCCTCCTTCCTCCCAGCCTCCTCACTCTATTAAAATGACATATTCTGAGCAGGCAGACTCCCACTTGGGTCCCTGCCATGAGTGGGAAAAAACGGTTCCTCTCTCACCTGAGGAGTTTATTGTGACCGATGCCCAACCGGGTGATGAGGCTAGGGACTTCCGGCAACTGTCTCAAAAGCTTTTTGTGGATGAGGATGATGAGACACAGTTGTCTGTCAGTGAGGTAGTAGAAAGGGCAGTAAGTCCGAGGGAGGAGTGCACAGAGGATTCGGAGGAAGAGCAGCTGGATGATGAGGTGACTGACCTCATCTGGTTAGCTAAGCTTACTGAGGACAGGGCTTCAGAGGGGGAGACAAATGCAGCAGCAGGACAGGTTGGAAGAGGTGGTGGAGTGGACAGGGGTAGAGACAGGGCCAGAGCGAAGAATCCCCCAACTGTTTCCCAAAGCACGCCCTCACGGCAAGCCTCCATGCTGAGGGCTAGGTGTTCAAAGATGTGGAAGTTTTTTAGTGAGAGCGCGGACGACCGACGAACAGTGGTGTGCAACCTGTGTCGCGCCAAGATCAGCCGGGGAGCCACCACTACCAGCCTCACCACCACCAGCATGCGCAGGCATATGATGGCCAAGCACCCCACAAGGTGGGACTAAGACCATTCACCGCTTTCGGGTCACACCACTGCCTCTTCCCCTGTGCCACAACCTGGCACACAGATCCAATCCCGCTCTCAGGACACAGGCACAAGCGCCTTTTGGCCTGCACCCACACCCTCACCTCCACTGTCCACCACCCGATGCAGCAATGTCTCTCAGCGCAGCGTTCAGCTGTCGCTAACACAAGCGTTGGAGTAAAAGCGCAAATGCGCCATCACCCACCCGCATGCACAAGCTTTAAAAGTGCACATTGCCAAATTAATCAGCCTGGAGATGCTGCTGTACAGGCTTGTAGAAATGGAGGCTTTCAAAAACATGATGGCAGCGGCGTTCCCGCGCTACTCGGTCCCCAGTCGCCACTGTTTTTCCCGGTGTGCCGTCCCCGCCCTACACCAGCACATCTCCCGCAACATAAATCGTGCCCTCACCAATGCAGTTACTGGGAAGGTCCACTTAACCACGGACACGTGGACAAGTACTGGTGGGCAGGGCCACTATATCTCCCTGACGGCACATTGGGTGTACTTGGTGGAGGCTGGGACCGAGTCAGAGCCTGGGACCGCTCACGTCCTACCCGCACCAAGAATAGCGGGTCCTACCTCGGTGCTGGTATCTGCAGCGTTTTATGCCACCTCTTCCAAACCCTCCCCCTCATCCTCCTCCGCCACATCTACCTCTCAATTAAGAAGTGTGAGCACGTCGCCAGCAGTCGGTAGCGCGCGGCGTGGCAGCACAGCGGTGGGCAAGCGTCAAAAAGCCGTGCTGAAACTAGTCAGCTTAGGTGACAAGAGGCACATGGCCCCCGAGCTGTTGCAGGGTCTGACAGAGCAGACCAACCTCTGGCTTTCGCCGCTGAGCCTCCACCGGGCATGGTCGTGTGTGACAACGGCCATAACCTGGTGGCGGCTCTGCAGCTCGGCAGCCTTTCACACGTGCCATGCCTGGCCCACGTCTTCAATCTGGTGGTTCAGCGGTTTCTGAAAAACTACCCCCACTTGTCTGACCTGCTCGGCAAGGTGCTCCGCGTCTGCACACATTTCCGCAGGTCCACCACGGACGCTGCCACCCTGAGGACCCTGCAACATCACTTGATAGCCAGACCACCCTCATGTCTATATCTTAGCGCTTTCTGAAGGGGGAGGAGGAGGGGGAAGAAACAGCTGGCCACACTGCAGAGGGTACCCATGTTGCTTGCCTCTCATCTGTTCAGCATGTATGGGCTGAAGAGGAGGGGGAGGATCCTGGAAGTCATCTTCCTAGTGAGGACAGCGATGTGTTGCGTACTGGGACCCTGGCACACATGGCTGACTTCATGTTAGGCTGCCTTTCCCGTGACCCTCGTGTTAGACACATTCTGGCCAACACGGATTACTGGGTGTACACCCTTCTCGACCCACTGTATAAGGAGAACTTTTCCACTCTCATTCCCGAAGAGGAAAGGGTTATGAGAGTAATGCAATACAACAGGGCCCTGGTGGAGAAAGTGATGCTAAAGTTCCCATCTGACAGCGCTAGTGGCAGAAGACGCAGTGCAAAGGGCCAACTAGCAGGGGAGGCGTGGGGGTCAGGCAGCATGTCCAGCGCAGGCAGGGGAATACTCTTCAAGGCCTTTGCCAGCTTTATGGCTCCCCAGCAAGGCTGTGTCACCCCTCCCCAGTCAAGGCTGAGTCGGAGGAAGCACTGTAAAAAGATGGTGAGGGAGTAGGTAGCCGATCGTACCACCGTCCTCCGTGATGCCTCTGCTCCATACAACTATTAGGTGTCAAAGCTGGACACGTGGCAGGAACTTGCGCTGAACGCCCTGGAGGTGCTGGCCTGCCCTACCACTAGCGTCTTGTCAGAGAGGGTGTTTAGTGCAGCTGGGGGAATCATCACGGATAAGCATACCCGCCTGTCAACTGACAGCGCCGACATGCTTACCCTCATAAAGATGAACAAAGGCTGGATTTCCCCAGACTTCTCTTCTCCACCGGTGGAAAGCAGCGGATCCTAAAGAATCTTTTCGCTGCAACAGGAGAAAAATGCATCCTCTATCACCAAAAAAAAGGGGAGAATTAGCTCTGTGTATCTTTCTCGGATATTATTACTCTTCCCCCTCCTCCTAAAACAGCATGTCATCACGCTGAACTGCCAATTTCTATGTGGCCCAAAATGCTCTTTTTAAAACTTTTTAAAGTTTTATCAATTTTTAAAGTTTTAAAAGTTAAACTTAAACCAATTTTTGTGGAGGGCTGCCTCCAGGCTCTGTTACAAATTAACCAATACTGAGCTGTATCTTCAAAAAATGTTTGTGGGTTTCACCTGCCCTCGCGGTTAAGCAATTTTTTCAGGGGTACACTTGTACTCTTGGTACATCAATTTTTCAGGCCATTGCCAATACTGTTAGCAAACTAATTTTTCCAGGCTTCTCCTATACTCTTGGTAAACAAATTTTTACAGGTGTTCGCCTATACCCTTGGTACACCAATGTTACTGGGGTCTGCCTATACTATTGCTACAGAAATGTTAGAGGTGTTCGCCTATACTTTTGCTACAGAAATGTTACTAGGGTCCGTCTATACTCTTGCTACAGAAATGTTACTGGGGTCCGCATATATTTTGGCTACTGAAATGTTACTGGGGTCTGCCTATACCTTTTCTACTGAATGGTTTGAGGGGTTCGCCTATACTCTTGCTACAGAAATGTTACTGGGGTCTGCCTATACTTTTGCTACAGAAATGTTACTGGGGTCCGCATATATTTTGGCTACTGAAATGTTACTGGGGTCTACCTATACCTTTTCTACTGAATGGTTTGAGGGGTTCGCCTATACTCTTGCTACAGAAATGTTAGTGGGGTCTGCCTATACCTTTTCTACTGAATGGTTTGAGGGGTTCGCCTATACTCTTGCTACAGAAATGTTACAGGGGTTCGCCTGTACTTTTGCTCCAGAAATGTTACTGGGGTCTGCTTATACTTTTGCTACAGAAGTGTTACTGGGGTCCGCCTATACTCTTGCTACAGAAATGTTACAGGGGTCTGCCTATGCTGTGGGTGCACAAAGACTTCCCATCGCAGTGTTTTACCTATCTGGCACAAATACACTGACTGACTAGGGCAGAAATGTGGGCCGAGGCGGAAGTCCTTGGCGGGGTGAAACTCTGCCATGTTTGTGCACTCTGATTTCTACCTGTGTAATACCATCTTTGTGCACCAACAGCATAGGCGAGCCCAAGGAACTCAAAGACTTCCCATTGTGGTGTTTTGCTATCTGACACCTACACAGAATAAATCGTGTGGGGACACATGGATTTCCCATTGCTATGTAACTCGTGGCACCTTGGGTCGCACAAGGTGGAGGCTGGGACCGAGCCTGACCCAGGGCCTGCTCACGTACTTCCCACACAGAGTATTGTGGGTCCTACCTCGGTCATGGTTTCTCGGTCTTATTATGCCACCTCCTCCTCCTGCTTGGGGTCTGGGGATCAGTGCTGGGCAACATATATTTTCTCTCGTGTTACCACAGTTATCTGAGACACTGGTTTTAGCCAAACAGAAGGAGCATTACTGCATTAATAAGACCTTCACAGCTGTACTAGCATCCGAGTCCTCTTTATGCCCACGATTCCTGAGGGTGTGAGCAGAGGTTGAGGTCTTTGGCAGGGTGAAACTGCCTTGTTTGGACGCTCTGATTTCTTTATGTGTAATACTTTCCTTGCATTCCAGGGGCTCGCCTATGCTATGGGTGCACAAAGACTTCCCATTGCGTTGTTTTACCTGTCTGTCACAAATACACTGACTGACTAGCGCAGTAATGTGGGCTGAGGCCTAGGTCCTTGGCGGGGTGAAACTCTGCCATGTTTGGGCACTCTGATTTCTTCCTGTGTAATACCATCTTTGTGCAACAACAGCATAGGCGAGCCCAGGGAACTCAAAGACTTTCCATTGCGTGTTGAACTATCTAACATCTACACAGAATGAATTGTGTGGGGACACATGGATTTCCCATTGCTATGTAACTCGTGGCAGCTTGGGTCACACAAGGTGGAGGCTGGGACCGAGCCTGACCCAGGGCCCGCTCACATACTTCCCACACAGAGTATTGCTGCATTGTGGAGATGTGTAGGAGTGCTGGCACCTGAGTCCCCTTTATGCCCACGTTTGCGGCTCCTGACAATTTTGTGACGGAGGTGGCACGGGATTGGAATGATGATCGTACGTCAATTTATCATCAATTCTCAACAGCATTGTGGGCTATCACCCACACTTTCAAAGAGGGTGTCTGCCTAGCCCTGCCAACCCTCTGCAGTGTGTGCCTCCGTTTCCTCCTCATCCAGTACACACTTATAAATAGACATGAGGGTGGTGTGGCTATGAAGTGAGCATGAGGCCAGCTGAACGCTGCACAGCGAAAATTTTGGGTGCGCTGTGGACGTAGGGTCGTTCAGAGGGTTGGACAGCAATGCCAGCATGTAACCCAGGAGAAGAGGCTGCGGTGTCACCCGCAGGCAGTGATTGTCCTTGGTTGCAGGTAGTGTGGTGCATAGCTAAGATGTGCCAGCGCGTGTGCCTTGCTAATGAGGGTCTGTCCAAAGTAAATTGTTAGGGGGGTGACGACAGACTCTTGCCCCCATTTTGGCTTAATAGTGGGACCTGGGAGCCTCTGATGCAGCCAAGCATGCTGCCCCTGTCCTTCCCTATCCGTTTCTGTGGTGTTTCCATGACTTTCTGATGTTTTCTGGTGTTTGACAAGTCATCAACTATGTGGAGCATCGGTCCCATACAAAAATGCTTGAGTCGCCCATTGACTTCAATGGGGTTCGTTACTCGAAAAGAGCTCTCGAGCATTACAAAAAGTTCGACTCAAGCAACGCGCACTCGAGCATTTTGGTGCTCGCTCATCTCTAATTACTATCCCTTCTGTAATTCATTGTGGTCGGACGAAGGCTGGAGTGTCTTGGAAAAGACTTAAAAAAAATAGGAGACTTTTTGGATTTCTATGTGATGCTTTGCTCAATGCACCGAATGACCGTTTAATTAGAGACAGTGTCTTAACAACTGGAGCTCCCCGAATGGAAATTAGAGCCGTGACCTTGGAGTGCAGCATAAATGCTCGCAAGTTTTCTATGGATCAGTTTCTGTGTAAATCCACATTAGATGGGAATATCCAGCGATATGAATGACTTCCAGCACGGCCTGGTCATCGGTGCTAGTCTAGCCTGGGCCAAGATTTCAATGCCAACCTTGTGGGATTTTCTTGTGCCACGGTGTGGAGAGCATACCAAGAATGGTGTG
The DNA here is from genome assembly GCF_035609145.1 of Eleutherodactylus coqui. Lineage (NCBI taxonomy): Eukaryota > Metazoa > Chordata > Amphibia > Anura > Eleutherodactylidae > Eleutherodactylus > Eleutherodactylus coqui. The sequence goes on from NC_089846.1 coordinate 143,298,969, forward strand.
ATGAAGGAAAAGCATCCAGCGAAAGAGAATCCTGTGGACATAAGCAACTCGTCAATGGAAGGGGTCGGAGGAGAAGAATGTTTCCCATTCTCCCTGAGAAGACAGTCATCGGTATTACAGATCTCATAATAACTCAGAAAAATGATACCAAAGACAGATTTTTGCGCATTTTTGTAATCTGATGGTAAATTGTACTGTACATTATTATTATGACCAGTCACGTCCGTAACCAAGACCACCCTGCGCCACTGAAGGGACAAGACAGCTGCTGCACCCACACGCTAAATCTTATTTTCTCTGTTGGAATAAATTAGCCGCGGCATTCAAGCACAAACATCCATGTCGAGAAAGAACATAGGTCAAAAATGTGACTGCCCACAGAAGGGCTGTGCAGTGCCTTGTAAATGGCAGACTCCTTGAAGATACTAACGTCTTAGGGCGGCGTCAGATGGCCGAGTTTTAGTACGTTTTTGCACGCAGGAGAATTCCGCCTGCAAAACATTGAGAATAGAATGGGTTAATTCTCGCTTTCTTTTTTTCACGTCTGCGGCTCTTCCAAGCGCAAAAAAAAATAGGACCTGCTCTATTTTGTGTGTATTTGCGCACCAAAGAGCCCTATGGAGGTCCATGGGAGATGCACAAGCTTGTGCACCTGCACACATGGGTATGCACAAAATGCCTGGCATACCCGACTCCTTAGGATAATTAGGCATTTAATTCAGGATGGGGTGATTCCCCTGCTGTGTGAACGAGCAGCGCCTGTACAAGTACGCACAGTATTTGCCCAGACACATGCAGAAAATACACTTGTTCTTTGCGCAAAAATGTTGCGCAGTATCGAGCGTTTTTTGATATGGCTTCTTGCAAAGCACATTTCTCCTGTAAATATGGGTCATATCTATTAACACCACAGGATGTCAGGTTATGTCATGGCAGCGTGGTACTTAACATGACAGGACGTCACCTTACATCCTGTAGGTTCCACGGGATCAGAAGTGAGCCCGCTCCATATGGCAGCGGTAGACAGCTGTTACTGATAGCCAACCTCCCTCTGCAACAGCGGGGGTACATGAGGACAGCGACTCCTGCTGTTAACCCCCCTCTGAGTGGGCATATACTATTGCTGCAAGACAGCGCGCATGCGAAGTTGCGACAGTGGCCGGCATAAGATTCAGCATTCCCTGCTAGGCAGTGAACGCTACGTCACTAGTGACCGGGTACACCTACAGGAAGAAGAATGCTGAGCATGTACGCTACATAACAGGAAGAAGAGGATCCTGCCGGCTGGAGGTGACCTGGGGACTGAAGGAGGCAAGGGAAGATCGTCGAGGAGAAGATGCGGAAAGAAGACTGTGGAGGAATAGGGAAGTATTGATTTTTCTTTTCTAATGACAGAACCCCTTTAAGTGGTTAAAGTGACAGTTCTTTTAATAAACCCTGAAACAACCCACAACCTAAGGCTTTATTCCCACGGGCGTATATCGGACGGGTTTTCACGCCCAGCCAATATACGCTCCCCCTCTGATGCATTGGCTTACAATCCATCAGTGCACAGGGGTGTATTTCTGTGGCGTAAAAGCGCCCGACCGGGAACTCTTACGCCGGCGGCGGCAGCTGCGTGGATCCCTATGGGAGACTATGCTAGCTGTCGGAGAAGGGAGGTGGGAGGTAGTTTAGTAGCGTGACTGCTAAACTCCCTCCCCCTTCTCTTCTCCTCTCTGCCCCTTGCCGCAGTTTGCAATGGGAGGGGTGGGGTGGAGCTAAGCTCAGCCCCTCCCATTGCAGGCTGCAGACAAGGGGAGGGGTGGGAGCTTAGCTCCGCCCTGTCTCACACCCTCCCATTGCAAACGGCCAGAGGAGAGAGGAGGTGAACCGGTGAGGGGGAGGGAAGGGGGAGTGTCTCCCCAGGCCCCTCAGCATTGCGGCTTTAGTGTATATGCGCCAGGCCCTTTGCCGTTCAGGGGTTTGTACGGCACTGGCGGGCACACGTAAAATGCGTATGGTCGTGTAAATTGGCCCTAAGAGTCATTTTACATGGGACCTTTTTTCTCTGTTAGCTGTGACATTCCAATTGAAACATCCATGTTGAGTCGAGAAGTCTACAATCCGCAAGGGACTGCGCAAAAAAAGGCTTCTTTTATGACTTCTATTTATTCGCTTCAGCCTGATAATCGTCCCAGCTGTAATCGCGCTTGTGCTTTCACGCAGGAGTGAGCATCGCTCGGTGCATGTAGGCGGAGCGCGCCGGACATCGCTGTGGCCACCCCCTCCATTCGCAGTAAACTGGCCGCCGTTAACACGGGCCAATTTGTTAGATTTTTATGCCTGCAAAAACTGAATGACAAACAAATTATCGCCCTAACTTAACCCTTCGTGTCAGCAGAATATAGATGACGGAGGTGAGCAGGAGGCGGCTACAGTCTTGGTAAGTCCATGCCCTATTAGGTAAATGCTTTGGGAGGTGGGGGTTTATTCAAGCCCCTCTCTATGAGCCACTAAGTATGCCGGGCAGCCGGCTAATCCGTGTATTTCGTGGGCAGCTCTTCTCTTGTATAGCCGTCATACTGTACTACATTTCCCATGTGGCTGGCCAAAACTTTATCTGTACCCTCAGCTGGCTTTATTTCATAAGAAGGGTTTTCTTCGTGATCCAACCCCTTTAACTCTGCTGTATCGGTAATAATCCAGCTTTCCTGGGGTCCTGAAACTCAGCTTAGTTATGCAGTGAAAGCATATTTTTCGCATACTTTTAAAAACAAACCACTTTTTGCATGTCGCTGAGCACGGCGGTCCCCTGGAATTAATAAAGGTCATTTGTAGTTGAACGTGGGGGAAAGGCACTTTAAGGATAAGCGCATAAAAGCATAAGCCAAATAAAGCATGGCACTGGGCACAGTTGGCAACGGTTCTGCTAGGGGCACTGAAAGGAATAGATGCAGCTGAGGACAAGAAGGGATACTGGCACAGCAAAGAGAGGCTAAAACGCATTGTGGGAGAGATGGATGAGAGAGCAGGTAAACAAAGGGGAGGGCAGATCTCATACAGAGAGGAGAGAAGGTGGGGTAACATGAATGGGGGGAGGAATAACAGAAAGCATGAGAACTCAGGCAAACTCTGACATGCACAGATCAGTGACCTAGAAATGACTCAGTATGAGGGATGGGAACAAGAGGCCAGAATAAAGGAGCCACCGGGCATGGGGAGTGAGGCCGGGGCTTCACCTCAATGCCAGTACTGCTCTGCAAATTCATCGGGTCTCTGCAGATGGACAATATATAAAGCGTTCGTCTAAACTTTTTTATTTTGTATCCTCAGTGCTTGTTCGCCTGTTAACAAGGACCTATATGAGGGCCTACAGGACTGCCCAGTGCCGGAACGAGACGTTACTGGGCCTCAATGCAGAATCTGTAAAAAGCTTCTCAACTGTTACCCTAAATTGATAGCATTGGCGCCCCATTTTACCATCACAACGTCTACTTTCGCTGTAGTTATTGTGTTCTCCACTTTGGACAATCCCTGCTTGTTAGAAGAGTCCCTTAACAATAAGCTGGTTACAAAATGTCCCCAGCTGTAATCTGTGAGGAAGGCTGGCAATACTGTAAGTGTTCAAGTTACCTGCAGTGCCCCCACAGGAAAAATCAAGCATTACACAGTGCTCATTCATAGAGTGAAAGACACTCTTTGTAACTGCTCTCCGTTTTGGACAAGAGATAAGAGTCCAAAATGGGGTATACTCATCTTTACCTCAGAACCCCCTAAAGGTATATGACACTGGATTTTGTAAACTGAAGAACCCCTGTAAGGGGGATTGAAGTATACAGCGCCTGGAAAATCCTGCAGAATCCTGGTCTGGTTTAGTGATAGGTTAAGTCTTCCACATCAGAACTGGTGATAATCAGAGACTCCTTGTTCTGGAGCATAGAAGGGAGCCCCAAGCGGGAATCCCTCTTCTGTAATGTCCAGGGCAATAACAAGAAAAATGCCAAGGGGGAGCCCCACATACACCTATTCACACAGGTTCCTTTCAGTTCAAGCATAGCTGTTGAAATCTGTACTGAAGGAGTGCCCCCCAGTGGCAAAAACAGGCAAAAATCCTTTTATCAGGAGACTCCATGGATAGTTGTTTTTTTTATCCCAAGTCCATTCAAACAATAAAGCATTTCAAAGGAGGAGAATAACGATTAATCTTAAAGTAGGTGAAACATTTCTGATCTAATAATAACGACACATTGTTATAATTTACTAAAAACTTCTGTACATTTTTAATATAGTTTATGCTTAAATTTCTCACTGCCTTCATGATCTCTGCTTGCAGTCTGTGAATGGAGCCATTCTTGTGAAATCCTGTGCCAATAAAAGTGATTTGGGACCAAGCAGGTTCGACAACTGTTGTGTAGCTTTCCCTGTTCACTTATGAGGGTGACTACCCACTGCTGTTTTTTTTCGATGTGACCTCGCAGCGTTTTTTTCTTCTGTTAATGGGACTTGCTAATGTTAAAATTGCAATGCACAAAAATCGCAATTTACCGCTAAATTGCGATTTTTGTGCGTTGCGATTTTAACATTAGCAAGTCCTATTGACAGTTGGAAGAAAAAAATGCTACAAGTTCGCAGCGAAAAAACACGGTAGTGGGTAGTCACCCTAATGGTGCAACTGAGGACGGCTTCATATGACTATGCACAAATACACCCGCTGAAGTGCAGCGTATTCGTGCATGAACAACGTCGGAAGAGGTAGACAATCTGCTTGCTGCACGCATGTCTGCACATAGTACTGTACTACTGTTACACGGTCGTGTGAAGAAGCCCTGTAACATAGTACACTCTCTCCTGGGAATTAGTGTATTCTGTGTCTGTGCGCAGGCACCGCTTGTTCACATGGGCAGGGGAATCACCTCTCCCTGATTTAAATGGCTAATTTGCCTATTGAGGTGCCGGTGATCTTGGGCATGCACCACGTTTAGCACATACATGTGCGGCTCCTTGGTGCGCAAATACACACAAAATAGGGCAGGTCCTATTTTTTTGCGCCAGCAAAATTAATGGGTTCCATTCTCTGCGTTATGTGTGCAGGAATTTCCTGTACGTAAGATCGTGGTGTATCACGCTCATCTATTTAAGCCCTCAGTCGGGCGTAAAATCTTAGTGCCTGCCCATAGGGCCAAATTAGCCATTTAAATCCGGGCGAGGTAATTCCCCCGCTGTGTGAATGAACGATGCCTGTGCAAATGAAAAATACAGTCATTCACTGCCCAAAACAATTGTGCATGAGCGAGCGTATTGCTTTACATGCTTACCTGTTAAAGCCGTTAGGCCACTTTCACACGGCCGAGTTTTGTGCGTTGCAAGACGCAGAAATCTTGCACGAAAATGAGACAGAAAAACACCAAACTGTATTTGCTAGTGTGAATGAGCCCTAAGCGTTAAGCAGAGGAGGCAGCCCATCATGCATGCTCCAGGTACAGGCTGCCTCCTCGGATGCCGTATTATGTCATGCACTCAGTCCACAGCTCCAGACTCCGCTTCCCATACGTCATCCTCTTCCTCGCCTCTGGGAATTAGTAACCAGGGTAAACAGCCAAGTGTTTGGGCTCTTACAAAATCTAGGAAATATCCAGTGCTCGTCCCGAATACGTGTCTGCAGCAGTGACCAGTCCGGGGGAGTCAGGGGGGCTATGTCCATGTACTCCATAATAATGGCTTCCACAGACCAACGTATGCGCAAATATACTCGCCGCAACAGAGCGTATTTGTGCATGAACAAGGTTTAGAGATGCAATACTCAGGCAGATGCATGCCCGACTGCGCATAGCAGTGTAATTCTTGCCCTCAAAATGCCACGCGGGCGTGACGCTCCCTTTCCATGGACTAGAATGGCTGTTAAAGCCTAATAAGGGCAGCTGTCCTCTTTCCCCGGGGTTGTGCGCAGTGTTACAGCCGTCACCTTGGGGGTTTTTAACCTGCCGTAGACTTCTATGGCAGCTTTCTGTGTTAAACGCAGAAAGATTGGGCAAGTGCTATGTGAGAAACACGCTCAGGAAAAATCAATGAGTTCAATGAGCAAAAATGTGCGCAAACACGGTTGTTTAAGCACTAAGAGGGTTTCTTCGTACAAGCGTAGGCGCAAAAACGCTCACCACAGCGCAATGTATTTGTGTAAGAAGGAAGTTGCTTAGGGTGGTTTGCACGTGTCTACGCCTAATACTGCACTTTGTGTGCACACAGGGCCAGTTCACACAAACACGACACACCCTGTGCAGCATACTTAGTCCCTGGTGGGAAATTGCGCAGTTTCATTACTGATGGCGGCACAATCTTTTGTACAAGTCGAGATGTGCCGCCAACAATAAGGATTTTTGCGGCAGCACAAACGAGACGATCGTGTGACAAGCGAGCGTCAGACTGATCTGGGGCGTATTCACAGGGGCCAGTGATCAGACAAACCATATGAACATCTGTACCCAATCACTGGCCTGTATTAAAGGGGCTTTAGGACACAGACATTGCCTTTTACATGGGCCAATGACTGGGCAAACAGCCATATTTTGGAATGCTCATTCCCAATCGCTGCCCCGTATAAATGTACTCAGTGATCAAACAACAAACAGAGGCCGCATAACGGGCCGAGACGGACCAGGCGATTTCATGGGGATTCCCGCGTTATTACTACGGCCAGAACAGATCGGACGTGCCTGTCTTTCTCACCTGTAGATAATACTTTGTGCGAGAAAGATAGGGCAGGACCTACATTCCTGCTCTGTGTATCAAACTCGTAGCGCCGAGCGTATTAATGCGAGCCTCATGTGTTTTTGCACTAAAACACTTTTTCTTTTTTTAATCACATTTTTGATGCTGGTACAAAAATGATCATTTGTTGGCGACACAAATGGGAGGCGTTCTGCAAACAATCATGTAAACTGTTTCGTATTGACAATCAGCTGAATTATCATTCGTACGAACCGCTGCATGATCATTGGTAACAGCATGTAAATGGAGAGCCGACGAGTGCCGACCAGCTTACTAGATTGTGGGAAGGGATCTGCCTATGTAACGGGACTCAGGGCTCTTCCACACGCGTGTATTTGCACGTTTTTATTCGCAGAAATACGCTTGCGCAAACTGCAGACATTAGAGCCCATTGCTCACATTACTCGTTTTTGCGCGCACATTTACGTTGGACGAAAAAAATATGCGACGTGCTCTATTTTAGTGCACACCAAATGCCCCATAGGAGTCTATGGGGTGCGCAGATGTGCACAAACTACACGCAAAACTGTGTGAAAAACAACGTAATTGCACAGCCACCTGTCAGGATGTTAAAAAAGTTTGCAGCTAATTGCAGGGAGGGCACGGGAGCCATTTTGGAGACTCATAGAATCATAGGATGGTAGAGTTCGAAAGGACCTCCAGGGTCATCGGGTCCAACCCCCTGCTCAGGGCAGGATCACTAAATCATCCCAGACAGATATTTGTCCAGCCTTTGTTTGAACACTTCCATTGAAGGAGAACTCACCACCTCCCGTGGTAACCTGTTCCACTCATTGATCACCCTCACTGGCAGAAAGTTTTTTCTAATCTCATTTTGGAATCGTAGTTGAGCAGAGGCCGGCACTCTGGGACACCAGAGAATTAACCCCAGACCACCGACTGCTCCGTCTAAGAAAAACCTCCACTGTCTCACGTGATGCACAAATCCGGACAGCACACAGCTTCTAAATACGTTAGTGTGCCGAAAGGCCTTAAAAGAAGTCTGTTAACCTCTAAAGTATCAAGGTGGTAGCTGAATTTGAAGAGTTTTGCCCTCAATAAGGCGCCTGGTACATAGTAAATTTGGCCCATAATTTTTCGCCATGCTTCTTAAGACTGGTGTTCCTGACGCCGGGACTTGTGTGATCTCCCCCAGCACACAGTGCGCCGCATAGACGCACGCCTCTTCATGTATTCAGCGCGTCCCCGGCAGCTCCGCGCGCATTCACAGAAATATACATTTGCTCCCAACAAGGTATATGTTTCTGGCAGTTCTTGGCATAAATTATAAATAAATCTGTCGGCGGTCCGGGGCAGCCAAGCCCTTTTTAAACAAGTGTTGGGACAGGAAAAAGAAAATTTGTGACTTTTATACGCCCATACTCTGGTGTACGGACTTTAGTAAATATCCCGCTTTGTGTCAGCAATTCACCACCCCAAACTCCATGGAAGCAGCAAGCACCTAGGATGCCTTGGCCAGCTTTGCTCCCGCTTGCTCTCAGGTGGTCCCACCGGTGGGCTCCCCGTTGTAGTCGCTTCCTGTGTACGCAGGGCACTCTTATCAGGGCTTTTGTCATGTTTTGGGGCCAACTGAGATCTGCAGCAGAATCTCCATCTGCCCAGAGCTATCGCTGCCAAGGAAGGGCGGACATAATCTACACCCTTATTTACGCCACTGGGTGGAGGTCTAAGCTAAACTGCTGATGATGCAGATGCATGTTCCAGAGCTTGAAGAAGCCATGTTCTGTAGGAGGGGGTCTCCTCCCAGACGTTGTATCATGAGGGCGCTCCTACTTTCTCCACATGGGGAGGACAGCTGTGCTTAGAAGAGTTGTGGTCCAGCTGGGACAGAGTTAACTCTGCAAGGGTCTCCCTTATGTCATTTGGGTGGGTCAGAAATCCAGACCAGGAACGTCACCGCAGGCAGACTGCGAAACAAGAGCTACACCCAATAACTGTGATGTCCTACAGTTCTCAGAAGACTATGGCTTCCTAGAAATATTACATCCAGAACACGGAAATGACCCTTATTAAGGGCTTCTAGACATCAGCGTTATATAACATTCTCTGCCCTTGTCACCCATAGCAACCAGCCAGAGCACAGCGCTCCTCCCTTTAAGGTAAAGTAAAAGCTGCGCTGTGATTGGTTGCTGGGGGCCGTCTGTCTTTGTTACAGTGTGTATAAATAAGGCCGTATGTTGTTAGCGGCCACCATTCCCTGAGTGCATTAACGCCACGTACTGTATATAATATACTGCCTGGTACTGGGGGGCCATTGTATAATGTCTGTCTGGGTGCACGGCAAGTAGCACACCCGCCCCCTTGCCAGATATGAATGTGTGTATATATATATATCAAAATGGACTGATTTTTCCATGTTAGGCTGGGTGCAAATATGGCAAAATTGTAGCGGAATTTCTGCACAAACTTTCTGCACGGAAATTCCGCCGGCAATTTTAAGCCTGAGATTAGGCAGACAAGTGGATGAGATTTGCAAAAATCACGTCCAGGCGCTGCGTAAAGCCTGTTGTGGCCAGGCCGCACTGAATCTTATATGCCGTGGGAATGAAAGCCGCGGCATGTCAATTTTATCCCTGTTTTCGCTGCCGGCTCTCTCCTCCCTATGGAGATGGCCACAGCGGAATAAGCCGCTTTCAAAACTTCAGCTGCAGAAATCTTGCGGAGTTTCTGTGCGGTCGTGCTGCAGATTTCCGCGGGATTTACGCCCTGTGTGAACCAGCTTTAGGGCAGCTTCACGCGATTGTATGTGCAAATGCGCACACCTCAGCATAACGTATTTGTGCTATGAACGAAGTAGATTTGCGCACGTATCCACGCGTTTAAATGTACTTTTTGTGCACACAGGGCAGGGTTTTTTGCACAAAGGATGTTGCCATTTAGCCTAATGAGGTCTAAATGTGTTCTATTTTTCACTGACTTGCGCAGCATATTGCACATTTGCGGATCCCCCAGAAAGATAGAGCAGGTTCTGTTTTTTTGCACACGTGAGAAATACCTGCACAAAAAAAAAGTGAATTAAAAAATTAATTGGTTCTACTCTCTCCGTATTACGAACGCAGTTTTTGCGTGTGCAAAATGTGAACAGATATGCCCATTTGAAGACGGCCCTAGGCCTCATTCGCACAAGAGATTTTATGCGGCTGTTTTGCCGCAATAAAATGTCAGCCAATGCATTCACTCACATGGGGGATTTTCGGGCACATCAAAAGAATCGTGCCATGAAATTGTCCAATGGTTGATTTGTCTTGCAGCGTCTTTTGATGAAAAGCGCAGGAGGCTCCTATAGACTCCTATGGGAGCTGAAAAAAAGGAGAGGAAGTTAACCTGCGTCGGGCGCTCGGAAAAGAAGACAGCTGGCTCTATTTAGCTATTTATTTTTTAGGCGATACGCTCCGGTGAATAGACGAGGAAACACTCATTAATTTCGGAATTAGATCCCGGCTATTCTTCTCTATTGGTATTTTCGGCCGCGTGCGGCCAGTATGAGATCGCACATGTTCACGTGAATGAGGCCTTAGGGTGTACTCACATGAGTAGGTTGAGGTGCCGGTAAGAGAACACTTAGGGCACTTGCGATATTTTCTTTCTTGCGCTGCGAGAGCACAAGAAAAATCTTGCATCGCAGCGCAAGAAAGAGGCCGGTATAGAACCGGCATATCGCAAATGGTTTCAATGGGGCCAGCGACAGCAGCTCTAGCCCCATTGAAAGCATAGGGAGAATGCCGCGGACTTCTGCCACAGCTGTGACAGCTGTGGCAGGAGTTTCCTTCATGAAACTGATGAAGCTGTGCCGATCCCATTGAAAGCAATGGAATACAATGCCGGGGACCAGAATAGAATGAGGCCAGCGGCAGCAGCGCTAGCCCCATTGAAAAGACATGGAGAATGCCGGGGACTGAAGCTGTGCCGATCCCATTGAAAGCAATGGAATAGAATGCTGGGGACTTCTGCCACAGCTGTGACAGCTGTGGCAGAAGTCCCCGGCACTCATTGAAAAGACTGGCGATATGTCGGCGTGATGCCAATATCCCCGGCGTCATGCCAGTTTTTTTTCTCGCACTGCGATGCGAGACTTTATCTTTAGAATCACATCGCAGTGGAGAAAATATCGCCAGTGGGTGGGAGCCCTAAAAAACGCACTATGAAAACCACAAGCATTTTTCCCAGTGAAATGTGGTTTTCGATGTTTTGGGGTTTGTACTGAAACTGCATCAAAAACTATGGAGAAAACTAATGCGGTTTTCGGGGCTTCTTCACACATTTGCGCAGGTATTTTCGCAAGTAAAATCTGCACACACCAAAACCATTGATTTCAAAACCGTTTTGTATATATATATATCTGTGTGTGTGTGTGCACTTGTGTAGACCATTAATATGCATGAAAAAGGCTTGATAATAAGCCGAAACGCGTCGCATTGCTTTCAAAGAATAAACTATTTGAGGATTTCTGTGCATCCACCTCCGGTGATTTTGTCCATACAGCACCTTCTGGTATTCGGGGTGCACTCTTCAGAGGCCCCCCTCTGAAGTAAGTTCTTCACATTTTCCCTCTTGAATCCGTTCACTGGAGCGCTGGTCCTTTCTTTGGTTTGTGCTGTTGTTGTCCTCACAACGTGATTTTTGGTCTGTTTTAACTGCAACAGACAATCTGCTGAGGGCTAATTCACACAACAGTATTTGCAGTTCTGCATGCTGCCCGTGTCTACAACTGACTAGACTTTCACAGCATATGGAAAATAATGGCCGTCATCTATGTGTTGTTCATATTTCAACAATCTGCTGTTATGTGATGCCGAAAATAATGAACTGGGATCTGTATCATGTTTTTTGGGGGGGGTTAGAAGTGATATCTTTTCTCCTTAGGGAGAGCACCTTGAAGGTGAGTGAGGAGACTTAAAAGGCCAGTCATGCTCCACTGGGTAATATGCAAATAAGGGAGATGGAATAAAACCTCCACAGCGCCACCTATTGGAAGGCAGCATTCCTTCAAGCCAAAGTTAGACTCTTTATACACGCCTTGTAACAACGACTGGTAATTAAAAGCAAAGCCAGACACCATGTACAGACAGCTGTTTTGGGGTTTTTGCCCCTCATCAGTGTGCAGCAGGATTCTGCCTTTGCAAGAGAGAAGCCTGGGACGTGAGTGGCCTTATTCACGCAATGAATACATTTAGGCTGGGGTTACACGGGACGGAATTCCAGCGGAATTCTCGCGGAATGGCCGCACCGAAAAACTGCGAGAATTCAACGGGAAAAGCACAGCTTCAAAACCCGTGGCCTTTAGCGGTAGGTTTTTAAAGCGGTTTCACCGTTGGCATTTCGCTGTGGCTTTCTCTCCCCCATAGAGAGAACAGAGGCCGCTGCAGAATTGAAAAAATAATTGACATGCTGCGTCTTTGTTTTCCACGCTACATGTCTGTTTCCGCTACGAATTGGCTGCAGCATTTGGACAAGATTTTTGCATTAGGAGCTGCAGGCAGGCGGACATTCTGCATGGAAATTCCGCTGCCATTCCGCCCTGTGTGAACCCAGCCTTAACGTAGTATCTAAAGAATGCCCCCTTTATACGACCGTATGCGCAAAAACGTATTTGTGTCGTGTATGAGGTTGGATGAGGCGGATTTTTGTGCGTATTGGCTCGTAATACTGTATTTTTTTGTACACACAGGGCCAGTTCACACCCCTTCTGTGCTTTAAAAGGATATTTAATGAATAAGGTCCAGATGTGTTCCTTCGCCCGCGCTTTTCGCACATCCCCTTGTGTATTTTTACACCTCCAATAGACTTCTATGGAGACTTTAGTGTGCAAATGCGCAGAAAGATGGAACAGGCAGTGCTTATTTCTGTACGCATGTAACGCCTGCGCAACAAGATTGATAAGAATGAACTCATTGACATGAATAGGTCTTATGTATGAAGACACTCTAAAAAGTGATCAAAAGAACACGGGGTCTAAAATGGCACCAATGGAAACCTCCGCGCGTCCCACAGCCATCCGCAGCGCCTTAGAATACCAGAAGGTTACCACAGTTAGCAACTGTCCCGCAGAATTTGGGACGGCTGGAAGGCGTGCAGATACACCTGGTGTACAAGCGGCATGTATGTGGGTAAAAAGTCATGGTTGCTAAGGTTGACGGTATTATTGCTGCAAGGTAATGGTTAATGTTTTACTCTCAGGCAGGCGATATCCCGTAAGGAACTATAAGCTAGAAGTGAGTAACAGTGAGTGCTGGTGGCGCAGCCAATCCCTCGGGGGACTGGTGGTGAGGGGCACTGTTGTGTGGCACCAGAACACAACTTTTAAAAGTGTTCAGTTAATTGTTCTACCTTTTAAATGAGCTGCGCCAAGTTATAAAATTATGATTGGTGGAGGTCCAATCAGTCCCAAGAATCAGAGTCCTGTTGGTTCCCAAGTGAATGGAGCGGAGGTCCTGAGGGTGCACCACTGCACCATTCACTTCAATGACAGCACTGGAGATTGCCAAAATGCCTAGATTCAGTAATCTGCAGTGCTATCACTGAAGTATATGAAGTGGCGGCGCACCAACCGGACCTCAGTTCTTGGGATCCTCCATTGGAGTCCCAGCTGTTGGACTATGAGTGATCATAAAGTGGATAGGGGATAACTGTATAACTTGGCATAACCCCTTTAAGGCCGACTTCACTTGGGCGTATTTGATTGCATAAAATTTACATGCACAATACACAAAGAATAGAAGCCATTGATTTCAATGGGTTTGTTCTCATTTCCCGATTTTGAATGCCCATTTCTTGCAAATACGTAGAGCTTGCATACGCAAAAGATATGGTAAAATATGCACAGACGTTCTCAAGAGCACGCCGCCCATCAAGCAAATATGCAGTGCAAATAGGCACATAGATACACTTAGGGCTCCCGCATACAAGTGTATTTGTTCGTGTATTTGAGCCGGCAATTTTCGCGCTTGCTGTACGCGGCAAATACAATCCATTCATTTCAATGGGTTCATACTCAAGGTATTTTTTGCGTGCGCATTTTACTTGTGTGAAAAAAAAAAACGCAACATCAATGGGTTCTACTGACTGCGTACTACATGTAATAATTGAGTCCGTAATATGCAGTGCAAATTCTTTTGTGTGAATAAGACCTAAGGCAAGGTGCGCATAAACATATTTTGGGACTGCGTGTTATCTGTGTCATTCCACGGACAGCATGTAGCTCCATCATGGCTTATAAAGCTATACGCACAGTTTTTTTCACACAGACCCACGGGCCACGTGAAAGAGCAAGGGTATGTCCTATTCCACAGACAAGAGATAGAACATGACAATGCATGTGAATGTGCTGTGTCTGTGTATATCGGACATCACACAGACTGCCCAATATGAGTTGCACCTGAGTCTACAGGGTACAACACGCAGTTACAGCTAATGTGCACCTAGCTTGTTTCCTGCCACATTTGTATGCAACCATCAAGTTCGGGTACCTCTTTGAGAAATGAAAAAGCAAACAAAAAAAGCAGTTGGCTGCATCAAGAAGTGTCTGCAACATTTCCAGTGAAGGTTTTGGCTCTACCTGCCCCACTTCACAGGGTCACAACTGAGGATCCTATAGTCTACTGTTGGCTCTCTCCGACCCTGTCTGATCTCCATACAGGCAGACTCCCACAGTCTTGATGTGTTCTTGGAAACTGTTCCCCCTCAAATAAGTGATGAAGACAGTGGGTAGAACATGAAGATGGAAAAAGGATTCTGCAAACCACAACAGCCTTTCCTCAGCAGGGAATAGAGTGTTCCCATAACGCATGTAACAGTATGACCATGGCTAACGCTAGAGCTGCGCCAGCTGTCGTGTCCATTTGTAATGTCTTTCGCAGACAGTCTATCCACAGTATTGCGGGTGATCTGTTTTCTATCCTACTGTGTAGACAGCCCTGAGAGGACACTGAATACAGAAATGATGATGAACTGGGACAGTGTCATACATGGTGGTCCGGTCTGTTGTGTCGTTGGCTTATGCTACGAGGGGTCAGGGGTCTTATCGCAGAAGAGCTCTACATTGAGTTTTCATCATAGCCCCATGTCTCCCAAAAACATAGTCATGTTAATGTGGTACAGAGGCAGCATCATGGTGGTGAGGGCCGCAGCACTGAGCTGATTCCCCTGACATCGGATACCTGCAGCCACCACTAGGGGAGCTCACTGCTTACTGATTCATACAGCTAACAATGTTATAAAGGTGTTTACCGGGGGTTTAAACAAATAGAAATGGGTTGAAATAAAAGCAAACAAACATTACTTGCCTGTTAACCCCGTAGTGACTAGTATAACGACCGGTTATTCTTTAGCTTGACTCTTAATGCTATAAGGGTGATTTATTTACACTTTGCATTACTTTACAATGGGTTTGGTTAAAGGCCCATTTAGACACAACGGTTATTGCTCAAAAGCCATCTTTTGAGCGATAATCGTTGTGTCTAAACATGCGCCCATCATGCACTATTCGTTCATCGCATATTTCTAGCAAGCTAAAAGTTAGCGATGAGCCTTATCAGCGTTGCGCGATAAGTTTTACCGTGGGATACCAGCTGATAGCATTCTTTCAGCTGGTATCCCACACGGAGCTCTCAGCAATAGCTCCAAGAACGAAGCAGCTCCTGCTGTTCTCAGCGCTATCAGCTCAGCGGCTTATCAGCTGAGAGCTCCGAGAACAAAGCAGATGTTTGCAAAAGACAGCGCTCTCGCTGTCTTCTGCAAACATCGGGAACCTTCATTTACACACTAATTAGCTACTTAAGAGCTTATGCAAAGTGATCACTCAAAACTGTCACTCATACTGCTGTTTGAGCGAATTTTGAGCAATCATCTTGCTGTGAAAATGCACCTTTGCATAATAGAACAATAGCTTTTAAATGGCTTATGATCAGATAACTTTCTGTGCCTTGCTATCATAATCAAGCTAAAATTTGTCCCATCTGTATCTTATGCCAGGCAACTTTTTTGTTTTTTAATTGTCGCATTCCAAGAACCATAAGGCCTCACTCACACAGGCATTTTGTACAGCGTTTAGCGCTGCACTAAATGCTGTACAATGCACCCAATTCATTTCAATGGGGCTGCTCACACAAGCCTGAAAACGCAGCGTCTTCAATGCTGCACTTTGACAGCGATGCATGTTCTATTTTTGGGCGTTTTCACCCCTCTTAACCCATTGAAATGAATAGGCAGCGGTTTCAGCACTGCTGAAAATGCGGCAAAACTTGGTGTTGTGTTTTTGGCACTGTTAACCGCACACTCATTTTTGGGGGGAGGGCTTGCAATATAAGCCCTCCCCCAAAAATCAGTCCCAGCTACACTGGATAGAAGAAAAAAAAGCAATACTCACCTAGCCGCTGTTGTCCGGGTCGCGGCCGCTGATCTCTGCCGCTGCTCCAGGCTTCCACTGCACTGACAAATCTATTGCCGTAGGCCAGGTTTGAGAACCCCGCCTCCACCAATAGATTGCTGTGATTGGTTCTCAGTGCAGACTTGATGTCCAATCACAGCCCTTCATTGACAGTCTCAGTCAATCAGAGCCAGCAAACACTGATTGGCTGAGGCAGTCAATAAAGGGCTGTGATTGGGCATCGAGCCTGTGTCGAGAACCAATCACAGCAATCTATTGCTGGAGGCGGGGTTTTCAAACCTGGCATACGGCAATAGATTTGTCAATGCAGGGGAAGCCTAGAGCAGCGACAGAGATCAGCAGCTGCAACCCGGACAACAGCGGCTAGGTGGGTATTGATTTTTTTTTCTTTCAGCATCCTTGGCTGCATAGCCAAAACGCTGGCATACACAATGCCAGTGCTGCTGAAACCGGGCTGAATCTGCAGTAAACGCAGCGTTGAAAAACCCTGCGTTTCTGCAAATGCCTGTGTGAGGGAGGCCTAACATTTTTTTCCATTGACATAGCCATATGAGGGCTTGTTTCTTGTAGGACGAGTTGTATTTCTTTAATGGAACCACTTTGGGTCATGTCCAATGTATTGTTTTTTTTACTTTTATTATATTTTTTTCTTGGGGGGTGGGGAGGATGGAGAAAAAAAAAACTAAATTTCCACTAATAGTTGTTTTCTTTCCAGATTTCACTATGTGGTATAAGTGACAGGTTACCTTTAATCCCCGGGTCAATGTGATTACAGCGATACCAAATTTAGGGCGAGCACCCACTGGCGTTTTTTTACCTGCGTTTTGCGTTTTTCCTGCACAGGCATAGAGATAACATGTGTTCCTGTCCACTGGCGTTTTTTTTGCGTTGCGTTTGCGTTTTTAACATAGGAACTGTCAGTTGCATATGTGTCCTTATTTTTCTCCTAATGCACCCATGAAAGTCAATGGAAATTAATGGAAAAGCCGCGAAAACGCCGCGAAAAACGCGCGGAAAAATCGCGGGAAACGCGGCGAAAACGCTGCGTTTTTTTCCCGCGGAAAACGCAAACACCAGTGGGTGCTCGCCCTCATATAGTTTTTTTTATGTTACTGCTTTTCCAGAAGACCGCATTCCAAGACCCATAACATATTTGATTTTCCACTAGGGGAGCTCTGTGAGGTCTTACTTTTGCAGGGTGATTTGTATCTTTCATTGGTACCATTTTCGGGTGCGTGTGACTTTTTCATAACTTTTTATTACGTTTTGTGTGGGGAGTGAGATGAACGAAAACTTCAATTCTGAACTTTATTGTTTGAGTCAATATGATCACAGCGATAACATATTTCTATTCTGTTTTATTTTGCACCACGTTTGCAGTCTGTGATCCAGAAAATGTTTGATTTTCCTCCAACTGAGCTGTGACAAGTTGAAGTTTCCATTGGTACAATTTCGGGGTTCATGTAATTTTTTGATTTTTTAATTGTGTTTTTTGGATTTAGATGAATGAAAAACAGCAATTCTGACACTGTTTTTAATTTTTTTTTAATGCTACTCACCGTCCAAGATAATAGACATAATATTTTTATAGTACGGCTCATTATGAACGCTGCAATAGCTAATATATGCATTCTTTATTCTTTGATTTTTTTTCCATAAAAGGTTGTTTTGTTTGGAAAAATGTGTTGCTTTTTTTTGCAGTTTTTCTTTTTTAATTAAACTTGGTAGCCCCTTAGTGACCGCTGTAGAAACATGTATGTCTGATCACTAGAGGTTTAAAACCCCTATATCTGCAGTGCTGATGTTCTAGTGGTCACCAGTGATGACACAATATACGTATGTGACCGATGCCTCAGGGGTCTTATGCTGTAGATGCAAGCATCACTTCTGAAGCCAGCGATCGACTGGAGTAGTCATGTGGATGTATTTTACATCCTTGCTGCAGCAAAGTAAGCAAAAACTGGCAGCGACCATCTGAGCATCGGCACCAAGAAAGTGGGGATTTAAGGCCTCTTTTAGACGGGTGACAGCAATATCAGCGCTACAAAATCGCTGCAATATCGCAGCTTTCTACACGCGATTTTGTAGCATCAGTAATGCTTTTTCTTGTGAAAAATCTCGTATGTATGTGAAACCATTGGTGCGATAAAAAGGAGGCTTCATAGGGAAAGAAAACGCAAAACGCGGAAAGATAGGACATGCTGCAATTTTTTTTTCTCGCAACATCACATGAGAGAAAACATCACAAATGTGAAAGAAACCATTGAAAAATATTGGTTTCATAATTCTGAATTTTTACTAAATCGCACGATTTTCTCATCCATGTGAAACCACTGCGGTGATGAGACACAAAGCCCACGCTGAGCAGCTGGCTGGTGTAGAGATGGCACTTGTCACGGTGGCTCTACCAAACTCCTCCCTGGAGGGACGCATGTAACCTCGGCCATGGCACGGCTGGGCCTCTTCCAGGCAATGCTGGGACAGCGGTTACCTGTATATGTGTAATGGACTTGAGAAGTTGTCACTCGTGACGCCACCGTTCCTTCACACCGTTGATTCTCCGGCGGTAGAAATAATAAAACCCACACACTATTAACGTTGAAAATTTAAATAACTGGAAATGGGCAGTGACTGGAAACTTTACTTCTTGTTTGCAAGATACAGCTTTACATGCCAGTGTAGAAAAGGCAGTTTAGACGACGGTCAGGGAGAATGACACGGGATGAAACCGGGCCTACAGTTGCTCTCTGTATGACTCCGCTCCTGGACACAAAACCTCCGGGATGCAGGATAACACCGCAGGGGGACACAGCACTCCGCAGACACTCACTTGAAACTCCGTAGAATAACGACTGCGTGGCAGACTCCTTTCCTTCTCACTCTCTGTCACTCCTCACAGGCGGTTTATGGAATTGGGAACGTCAGGATACCTCTCCTCAGCTTCCATCTCTTCACCACATGAGGGTTGAAGGTACTCCCATGTGGCCGGCACTCTGACTCCACTCTCAACCGTTGCAGAAGATAGAACTCGATAGAAGGCCCAGACATCCCTCACTCACACATATTTATAACATTCAATCATCATGTGACTAGACAAACTTGTTACATTTTCCAGACATATCCCAGCCACTTTCAGACATTACATGCTGCAGCTGTGCAACACACATAACTGAAGACAAGACACTTTGCACAGGGCATCCACATAAAAGACATGACAATTATGGAGGGGCCAGATATACATGTTTCGGGCCACTGCACCACCCTAACAGGTGAGTTATATTTTTTGTTGTAAATCACATTTCCTGCTGTTTGGACCTTTTTATTTGGAACGACTATCATTCAAAAAATCATTAAAACGTGTGAAAATTACTATAATTATTCACTGTAAACATGGTGAACTAGCGAATGATGAACGATAGTTAATTCACTCATCATTCATCGTTCATTTTCTGCAGGCATAAAAAAGATTGTTTGTCGTTTGCAAACTGGAGGGAGGGGGGACTGTTTATCACGTCGCAGTTTCATGCGTAGTATATGCTGCTGGCAGACTCCTGCTCTGGTGCCATACACGGATTTATCTAACAACCACTGACAGCAGTATAGAATACCCCAAGCTGACCTTAGATCCTGGTGCCCTTGCTGCATTTCAGTGCCTCTTGCAGCTATTGTGGAAGCAGTATGCACTGTATAGCGGCATTGATTAAGCAGCGCATGGTGGAACTAGGCACTGTATTGGTGTATTAATTGGACATTGTATGGCGATAGTGGCCATGTTAATGTCATGGGTCTAGCGATGCAGGATACGATGCAGCAGATGAAGTAACCAAAGCACAACCTATGTATTTAACAGCACAAGAATAAATGTAACGATAATAAAAAGGCAATAAACATTTCCCTTAGATTCTTTAGACACCGTGTGCTAACAGCTACAACGTAGTAGTTTCTAAAAGGATTTTGTAAAGATTACTGGTATCAATGCAGCCTCCTATAAATGGAGATTATAGGATAGAACTTGCATTGTCTCATTTTTCTACTGATTGTGCATTCCCCGAGTGCCCATTTTACCTTCTCCTTGTGGAAATATATCAATTTGTGATATGAAGCTCAAGCAACAAAAATCTAACAGTCCAATTGCCTCAGGGCAACTCCTAACTCCTGCAGTAGGCCTGCTGGCTAGGTATTTCTGACTCCCTATACTCACCTAGCATCGAAAAGCCTGTTGAGAGGCTGGCCTCACTTACAGCTTGTCACGCTGTAGTAGACGCTTCTACCAATCCCACAGCATTGTCTGGGGGTCAGGAGTGCTACTCTCCAGACCTCTATCTGTCCCCTAACTGGTGCCAGTTAGTTCTCCTGCTCTTCAAGCAGAGATTTCCCTGTACCTCTGTCTGATGCCTTGTCCCTTCTCAGCAGCTAAAGTAGTAAGGTGGCATGTGAAGTTCTGCTGTCAAATTTTGGCACAAATTTTGGCTCATGCAGCAATTCTGATGTCATTTTTGGTTTACTTCTCAGTCCATCTTCATGCAACCTTAACCCATAAGGGTGAGTCCTTTACATAACAATGCATTATGGTGTCTATCTAAATGTAAACCAGGTAGGGGACCTGCTTCTTAAGGTTTGAATCCCACCCCTTCCACGTACAAAGAATCACTGCTGTATACTAATCCATACAATCAGCATTGTAGATGGGAAATTTACTTTTTTTCGTTTTCAGTTTAATGTTAAAGTTTTGAGAGGCTGAACCTGATGGACATGTTTCCTTAACAGCGCACAGTTCGTAAAGGTCCCATACCATACCATGAGTAGTGGTGCGGCATTAAAAGGGCTCCAAAGGCGGCACATTGCAGTGAAGGCACCTGGGAAAGTTCCCCTGGCCAGACTTTTGCTCATGTTCTACAGAAAGCAGCTGAGCCAGCAATACGCTGTATGTTGTAGACCCCATGAGGTTTCACTTGTTAAAAGCCTCCAGGAAAGCACAGAGTGGATGTGCTGCCAGCTCTATTTCTACTGGCCTGGGCTTCTAACTGCTCCATAAACAATGCAGAACACGGGATCTGTTCACTTACTAATATATCATGCAACAATACGCTTCCCAAAACTGAAATTAAAAAAATATTGTAGAAAATGTTCAGTAAATGATTGTGCATTTATGGCTTTTGCGTGATATCGGGCTGTGAATCCCGCCCCCATATCGCGCACGCCTTCCATGTGAAAGCTCTGAGGATGCGTGGCGTTTTCATGTTAAAACATCCTCGCATCACTCCAGGGATGAAGGGAATCCCCCGCCGCGGCTACCAGTCATAGCAGGGAATTGCGCAGTTTTTTCCATTGTTTTCAATGGAAGATCTCGCATCGCGTGCACTTTGCACATGGTGAGATGCTGCCGCCAGACCCAGTGAAAACAATAGACACTGCGTTGCGAGAGCATGCAGCACGATAGAACATGGTGCAATTTGTTTTACGCATCGCATCATGGTGCAATGGAGGGAAACATTGTTCATGTGTATAACCCTATTCAAAAGAATGGGTTTCATATTTGTGTGCCTCGCAACGCACAACTCTCGCGTGATTTTCTCAGCCATTTGATGCAGGCCTAAGACAAAAAAAAGGATTTACTAGGCAATTGCATCATTAGGCGTTATTTAGACAAACGTTTTCTCGCAGCTATTAGCCATTCTGCTGACCTCCTCTGCAGAGTCCATTCACGGCATGCCATGATTTTGCCACGTGATGCGTGTGAAGGGGGTGTTAATGCATCTTTTTGTGCAAGATATCGGTATATCAGCCAGGAGGTAACACAAGAAGGAGGAAACTTTCTGACGTTTCCAGCGAGTTCCACCAGATTTATCATTCTGCATACACCATTTTGATAAGTTTGCACTATTTTCATTAATGATGCATTTTAATATAGTATTGATTTATCTCCCTTAATGGAGGCGGAAATAAGCCCGTATTAGGGTACATGGGCGCGACTCTGGCCTGTTTTGTGGCTGTGAAAATCGCAGCCGCGAAACAGGACAACACAAAACCATTTATTTCAATGCCTTCATTGTCACTAGAGGGATTCTCGTGTGTTAATATTATGCGAGAGAAAATATATGACTTGCCCTATCTTCACAATTTTTTTTCAAACTCGTGCGCAAATTGCAATAGCGCAATATTTGAATAGTAAAAAAAAAAACTAGGTCCCTGCCCTAATACGCTCTGCAGCGGCAAGTGTATTATCACATGCACCCATCTGTTTAAGCCCATTGGTAAGACATCATCTTTATCAGTAGTAATAAGCAAGCAGGGCTTCCAGGGTTTTCCTGCATTACAGCCAAATTCTACTGCAGGTACAATAGCATTTGCATAGGATCAAGTAACCCCGGGAGACCCATCTGATTAGTGCTAATGGCTTAATGATAGATAAATTACCATTTATGTTCCCTACATGATCAGCTTATAGTTTATGTATGTTCGCCATCTAGTGACCACACATGGATCTGCACATCCGTGAAATACAGACGCTATTATTTACATAGTCATACAACTGTAAGGGGCCTTTTACAGGGGACAGAATAGGTCAAACAAGATCCTGCAAGCTACAGTAAATCCCACACCAAAACCACAGGCAAAAGAGAGATCAGTATGCAAAAGCCTCAATAAAAAGGATTACATTTTCTTAAATAGAATTATATTAAAATATCACATAACAGAAGAGATCAGTTCCCAAACAGAAAGAAGTAATGCATCAAAAATGGAAGGCATATAGCATGTGATGTTAATAGAGCAATGTCTATGCAAAAGATGTCCAATGCTGTCACAATCATAGCTGTGAAAACCATCACGGCCTTGTGCCAGGCAGTATGGGCATCCACACAATGGCCACAGGACTGGAAAAGATCTGTCTTCATCCTCTACCAAAGAAAGGCGACTCTCAGAATCGCTCCAACTACCGAACAATAGCCCTCATTCAACATGCCAGCAAGACCCTTCTCAAAACCATACAGGAAAGACTGAGATCAGTAGTTGAAGCGGCCCTCCCTGATGCGCAGGCAGGATTCCGGTGAGGACGCGGCACCCATGACCGTATTGCAAACCTGCGATGGACCATGGAAAAAGCTCAAGAATACCAAAAGAATATCTACATGTGCTTCATCCACTACATCAAGGCCTTTGACTGATACCAATCAAGAAGCCACTGTGAGAACACAGTATGGGGACACAGACTGGTTTGGGAATGGTGTCCAACAGTCCTGCATCCTCTCACCCTTCTATATGTGGAATCTCCGTTATGTGGATGACACAACTCTGCTTGGAGAAACAAGCCGGTCTAAAGCAGCAGATCTGTAAGATTAAAACTGAAAGTTAAAAAATGGGCCTCTACCTGAATTTAACCCCTTCAGCACACGGCCTATTTTGGCGTTGAGGACCAAACGATTTTTTGTTTTTTTTCATTTCCATTTTTCAAAAGCCATAACTTTTTTATTTTTCCGTCGATGCGGCCGTATAAGGGCTTGTTTTTTGCGTGGCGATCTGTAGTTTTTATCGGAGTCATTTTTGGTTACAAAGACTACATTGTAAAACTTTTATTATTTTTTATATGATCGTAGGGAGAGAAAACGCATCCATTCTGCCATAATTTTTTTTTAAAGTGTTAATTATGCAGCATAAATGACACACTACATTTTTTTCTCCAGGATGGTACGGTTACAACGATACCAAAATTCTTATATTTTTTTTAGGTTTTTCTACTTTTCCACAATAAAAACCCTTTTTTGGAAATTATTGGTTTTTTTCTAAAATCACTGCATTCAAAGTGCTATAACTTTTTTATTTTCCATGGACGGAGCTCTCTGAGGGCTTATTTTTTGCGAGACGACCTGTAGTTTTTATTGGTACCATTTTGGGGTACACACTTTTTTTTATCACTTTTATTCCGTTTTTTTGGGAGGCAAAATGCTAAAAATTAGCATTTTGCCTCCGTTTTTTAGCATGTTTTTACGCTTTTTGCCGTGCAGAAAAAAAAGCATGTTCAATTTATTGTACATGTCATTACAGACGCGTCAATACCAAATATGTGGGATATTAAATTTTTTTATGCTAATATGAGAAAAAGCATTAATATTTTTTTACATTTTTATGTTTTGTACTTTATTTTGCTCTTATTTTTACACCATCTGTTTCCCTCTGAGGGACTTTTACTACAGCACTAAGGATCGCTGCGATAAGGCATGACAGGACTTCTCTCCTGCCATGCCTTATGGCTTATTACAGCGATCTTAGGCAGTGGCAATACAGGACGCCGGTATCTGGCGTCCTGTTGCCATAGCAGCCAGTTGGGCTCTCATGATGTGAACCCTTTCCCTGCCGCGATCTACTTAGATAGTGGCGGGGGGGGGGGGGGGGGCGCATCTTTACTGTAAGAGCAGTGAGACTGTGGAACTCTCTGCCTGAGGAAGTGGTGATGGCAAAATCCATAGAGGAGTTTAAAAGGGGACTTGATGTCTTTCTGGAGAGAAAGGATATTATAGGTTATAAATCTAAGGTTAATTATTAATCCGGGTATACAGGCAGGTAGGAACTATTAGGGGTTGATCCAGGGATTAGTCTGATTGCCATTCGGGAGTTGGGAAGGAATTTTTTCCCCAAAAGGGCTAATTGGCTTCTGCTCTTGGGGTTTTTTGCCTTCCTCTGGATCAACAACACAGGAGGATAAACAGGCTGGACTAGATGGACATTGTCTTCATTCGGCCTTACAAACTATGTTACTATGATGCTCCCCGCTGTCACAGTTGGAGGCTGGCTACTAGTGACAGCTGGCTCCCGCTGCGGGATAGTGCGAGATCTGCTATGATCTCGCGCTATCCCTATGATGTAAGGGTACGTCATTTTGCGGGAAGTACTCCGCTCCCATGACGTACCCTTACGTCATGGGGCGGGAAGGGGTTAAAGAAGACTAACATTATGACAACTGCAAAAAATGGCCAAATTCAAATCAAAATCGACAATGAGGTCATAGAATGAATGCGAGACTTCATCTTCCTTGGCTCAAAAATTGACAAGGCTGGAAAATCTATGCCAGAGATAAAATGTAGGATAGCATTGGGGCAAAGTGCGTTGCAGAACATGGATAAAATCTGGAAAAGTAGGGATATCGGTATAGCAATTAAATGCAGGATCTTGCAAACCATTGTTTTTCCCATAGCCATGTATGGATGTGAAAGCTGGACTGTGAAAAAAGCTGATAGAAGGAGGATTGATGCATTTGAGCTGTGCTGCTGGCAAAAGCTGCTGCGTATGACCTGGACAGCAAGAGTATCAGACAGAGAAGTCCTGAATCGTATAAGACACGACATATCACTAAAGAGCAAGATGACCGGACTCAGACTCACGTATTTTGGCCAAGTAATGCAAGCAGAGTCGCTAGAAAAATCTATAATGCTTGGACAGATCAGTGGCCAAAGAAGACCTGGTTGCCAAAGAACACAATGGCTGACACTGTCACGGCTGATACTGGTATGGATATCACACAACTGAAAGAAACAGTACAAAAATGAAAAACATGGAAACCATCATGTAGTGGCCCAGTGTTAATTGGGTCCCCTCCATCATGTTTTATGTTTGCCTTGTGCACTGTCTTGCAGTGTCTTGTTTGTAGAGTGCATTTGGTTTATGTGTATTGGATGGATGCAGGCATAAATGGGTTAATGTCTGGGTCATGTCTGGAAAATGTATTGTTTTGTCTAGTGTGGTATAAAAGCATGGTCATGTGATGTGTGGTAGTTGTTCCCAGTCTGCCAAGTCTGTTGGTCTGCAGCAGCTGTTGCTGTTGTCCGGGCCAGAGAGAGAAAGAGAGAGTTGGCGTAGGAGTCAGTTGGCCTGAGTGAGAGAACTGGAGGAGTAGGAAAAATGGAACAGTTTGAGAGGTGGTCCGTTGTTCCCACCTGGGCCTAGCCCTTCCAAGGAACTCCCACTTAGCCTCCATTTCTAGAAGAAGTAAATGTACCCAGACTGGAAGAAATGCGTGGAAATCGCATGAGTCCGGAGAGGAGGGAAGGAGCCGCTAGCAAGCGAGAGAAGTGTAAGTGATTGACTGGAGAGAGAGAGTTACCGGGAGAGTCAAAGCCTACAGATAACTGGGACTGTAGAGATACAAATAACCCATGAATCCTCCCTGCATCACCGTTGTAAGAATCGTTGGACTGTTATCATTGATACAAGTTTAAGTAAACGAGCAGAACCAAATGTTCATGGTATCTGTTCAGAAAAATGTACTTTGTGCGTGTGCAGCATCCGAGAAGCGGGCCGCGGCCTAGGAGACAGCAGAGTAGAGTTTGGGCCTTGTCACGGTGGCCATATTGTCTCCCACCCGGAGGATAACCAGTGACATGTCCAAGGGCTGAGGGCAGTTTAATAAAGGGGAAACCCAATATTGGATTACCTTGGTCTCTGTTGTCACGCGTGATGCCACAGTTTCTTCTGCAGCAGGGAATTTCTAGATGGTGGAGTAAATCCTCTCTTGTGCAGCTTCTGTGGGGGACTTTCTGGTTGTGGGAGTACATCCACAGCCTCCAGAAACAGACGGGCGACCAGTCATTTTACTCAACTTCAGTAAGAAATACAGTTCAGCAGTTTCCTAGACAGCCGGTGTAACTGGGACAACTCACAGGACATCAGGAGAAACACGGTTATCTGTAGGTCCTGGCCCAGTACCACACTCTCTTCTCTCTCCTAATCTCTACCAGTCCACACTCATGGTCAGGTTCACGCTGCTGAACTCTTGGGAGTAGTAGTCCGACAGTCATTGGGCTATTCTCTCTGCCTCTTCCATTCTGAACCACACAGGTTGAAGGTCCCTGTGTGGAACCCCTGAAGACTTTTCTGCTGCACATCCAGAACAGAACGCTTTCAGCCCAGAACTCTCTCAGCACTCAGAACAGAAGACCCTTTCACACGCCTTACAAGCACATATATCTCACAAGGCCACATGACAAACAAACGGATACATTTTCCAGACAGTCAGCTCACGTACCAGACAGTTAACTCTTTCAGTGCTGCATCTAGGCAATACACACCATTCTTGAAACACAGAAGACACTGACAAGACAAATGCATGCATACAGTAATGGAGGGGCCCCGTTGTACTGGGACACCACACGTGGACTACTTTGTTTTCTGGAATTGATTTCAGAGGAATCCACCACTGAGGACGGAACTTTGTTTCACGCGTGATAAATTAGACAACATGTAACCTTGGTTACTGTCCCTGTGATCTCCCCCAGCAGTAACGAGGTCGGGTCCCGAGCTACCCTTTGGGAGGAGATGGTAGAGCCCCGTGACAAGGTTAACATCTCTCTACCCCACTGTCTCCTCAACTGAGGGCCTGCTCCTCGGACCCTGTACTTGCCTTTAGGGTCGCCGAGGGTCGTGAACAACTAAACGGCTAGCAACAACAATCATGTTACCAATGATGACTATAATACAGCAAACATATTGAATACTGCATATTCACATGTGGAATGATAGCATTGGACATCTTTTGCATAGACATTGCTCTATCAACATCACATGCTATATGCCTTCCTTTTTTGATGCATTATTTCTTTCTGTTTGGGAACTCATCTCTTCTGTTATGTGATATTTTAATATAATTGTATTTAAGAAAATGTAATCAGTTTTATTGAGGTTTTTACGTGTCAATCTCTTTTTTGCCCATCTATTATGCAACTAAGCGTGTGTTTATGGTTGTAATTAGAGATGAGCGCGTTCCAAAATGCTTGAGAGCTCGTTTCGAGTAACAAACCCCATTCAAGTCAATGGGAGACTCGAGCAATTTTCAAGGTGACCCATGCTCCGCATAGGGGAGGTTGTGTGAATCACCTGAAAACATCAGAAAGTGATGGAAACACCACAGAAATGGATAGGGAACAGCAGGGGCAGCAGGCATGGCTGCATCTGAGGCTCCCAGGTCGCACTATTAAGCCAAATTGTGGGCAAGAGCCTGGCGGTCACTCCCCTAACAATTTAGTTGGGACAGACCATAATCAGCAAGGCACACGCGCTGGCACATCTTAGCTAAGCACCACACTAGGTGCAACGAAGGCCAATCACCGCCTGCAAGTGACACCACTGCCTCTTCTCCTGTGTTACATGCTGGCATTGCTGTCCAATCCCCTCCAGGGCGTAGGCACGAATGTGCGTCCAGACCGTACTCAAATTTTTCGCAGCGCAGCGTTCAGATGTCCTCATGCCACACGATCGCTTTTTTAGCCACACCACCCTCATGTTTATTTATACGTGCGTATTGGATGAGGAGGAACTGGAGGCACACACTGCAGAGGGTTGGCAGGGCCAGGCAGCGACCCTCTTTGAAAGTGTGGGTAATAGCCCAGAATGCTGATGAGAATTACTGGTAAATTAACGTACGATCATAATTCCAATCGCGTGCCACCTCCGTCACAAAATTGTCAGGAGCCACAAACGTGGCCATAAAGTGGACTTGGATGCTAGCACTTCTTACCATATGCACAATTCAACAACACATTCTAAAACAAAAGATTTCTTTTAAGCAGGAGGTGTCACAAAAGATGTCACCACAGGTCTACAGTGAAACTGTCCATGTCTCATGAAATCAGTTGCGCTTCCTTTGATTGCTACAAGGACAGTATGAACCATGAAGAAATTTGAGTGGCCAAAGCTGGCACAGCTGCACCCCGCCCAGGACCTCGGCCTCTGCCCACACCCACGTCCTCGTCCACAATTCAACAACCCATTCTACATCCAAAGATTTTTGTACCCAGAGTGCAGGTGAACCCATGAAAAATTTGTTGACCAAGAGTGTAGGCAAACCCCTTAAACATGTGTACCAAGAGTATAGGCGAACCTCTGAAACATTGGTGTACCAAGAGTATAGGTGAACCCCTGATACATTTGTGTACCAAGAGTATAGGTGAACCCCTGAAAAACTTGTGCACCAAGGGAATATGCAAACCCCTGAAAAATTTGTATACCAAGAGTATAGGCGAACCCCTGAAGAATTTGTGTACCAGGAGTATATGCGAACCCCAGAAAAAGTTGTTGACCAAGAGCGTAGGCGCCCCCCAGAAACAATTGCTTTAACAAGAGTATAGGCTAACCCCTGATACATTGCTTTAACAAGAGTATAGGCTAACCCCTGATACATTGATGTACCAAGAGTGTAGGTGAACCACTGAAAATTTTGTGTACCTAGGGTATATGCGAACCCCTGAAAAATTGGTGTACCAAGAGTATAGGCGAACCCCTGAAACAATTGGTTTACCCAGAGTGTAGGTGAACCCCTGATTTTTTTTTTAACATAGAGCTCGTACTTGCTTAATTTGCTAACAGAGCCTGGAGGCAGACATCCGCAAAAATTAGTTTTTACAAAACCTTTTGGCCCTCTGAAGAATTGGCTGTTCCGCATGCTGATTTGCTGGTTTAGGAGGAGGAAGATCAGAGAAGGATAGACCAAGCTACTTCTCCCCTTTTTTGGGGTGATAGAGGGTGCATGGTTCTCCTGTTCCAGCTTAAAGAATCTTTATGTTCCGCTGCTTTCCAACGGTGAAGAAGAGAAGTCAGGGGAAATCCAGGCTTTGTTCATCTTTTTTTTTCTTCAAACTTCTCTTTATTTGTTGATTTTGCATATTTTTCAATAAAAATAGTACAAAAACATTGACATTACGCTTGTTGTTTTACATAGTATATACCATGTGTAACATATGGATACTAAATCAGCTGTTTGTATTAAATTCAAACAAACAAAAAAAAACCTAGATGGAGCATACTCATATTGTACATATTCATATAGCTAATGATTTCCAAATAAAATGTAAAAAAATTTAAAAAAGGAAAGTTTTCCTTTCCCTGAAACTATTGAGGGGGAGCATAGTGAATTGGGGAAAATATGGGCTGGGGGGGGGGGGAGATAATGCTGATAATCATATCAATTTGCCTCCGTTGTGTCGTGGTTTGTCAGATTCTTGCGATTTTCTTGCAGATGTGTCAGTTCTTTTTGGGAAGATTAGCTTCTCTCTCTCCCTGCTAGCCTTCCTAATGTTCCTTTCAATTCCTCTATTAGGTACCATTTGGTGTATTTGAAAGGAGCAACTGTTGCCGAAATCTCAGAATCTGAGAAATGTGATATCAGAAAATGTTTCCATTTTTTAAAATGGTGTTTTGCCCCTTTTTCCCTGTTGTGCTCCACTTCCATTCTTTCTAGAGTCATTACATGTATGAGTTGTGCTTCTACCTCTATTACATCTGGCATTGTTTGTTCTAACCAGTGCTTAAAGGGGTTGTCTCGCAAAATCAAGTGGGGTTATACACTTCTGTATGGCCATATTAATGCACTTTGTAATATATATCGTGCATTAAATATGAGCCATACAGAAGTTATACACTTACCTGCTCCGTTGCTAGCGTCCTCGTCTCCATGGTTCTGTCTAATTTCGCTGGCGGCTTGCTTTTTTAGACGCGCTTGCGCAGTCTGGTCTTCTGCTCTGAGCACGAGCCGCTTCAGCGTGCTCGCCGCTACAGCTCTTCTGCGCATGCGCAGACGAGCTGTAACTTCTCAGGAGCGCGCTGGAGCGGCCATTCTGCTACCATCCTCTCTTAGAGGAAGGTGCAGAAACTTGAGCCGCCCAGCCGTGCCGAGAAGCCGCCCAGCCGCCCAGGTAAGTGATGGGTGACGGACTGACGGGGGTGGCGAGTGACGGACTGCCGCTGTGGCCCCGGAGCCTACCGCTGGGCCCTGGAGCCTACCGCTGGGCCCCGGGGCCTACCGCTGTGGCCCCGGAGCCTACCGCTGGGCCCCGGGGCCTAGCGCGGGGGAGCCGGGGCCTAGCGCGGGGGAGCCGGGGCCTAGCGTCGGTTACCTGCTGCCTGGCGGTGGGTGACTGTGGCCCAAGAGCGTGTGCAGTGGTCGGCGGCCGCGGTGGGCCCGGTCGGCGGCTGCGGGGCGTCTAGTTGTCAGGGAGACACAGCTGGTAGCGTCTCGGGAGCGTGCACGTCGGGCTACAGCAAGCGATAGGAAAAGAGCCGGCGGCCATCTTGGGGAAACTTTTTATAAGTTGCTGAAACACTGGAACTGTAAGTAGAAACCGGCTAGAAAAGTCATTTACACGGGTGCTTAGTAATGTATGCTTAATAAGGGGGACTGGGCAAAAAAAAAATTTCACTGCTTCCTCGAGACAACCCCTTTAAGTAATGCCCGTTTGGCTGCCAAGAGAAAAATATGTAGGAAAGGTGGTAATGTCTGTTGGTCTGGCGTGTCCATCGTCTGTTGTGGTTCTGTGTGGAATAGCATGGATTGTACGTCTACCGATATTTTTATCTTCCATTTATTCAAGATATGTTGTGCTATCGTAGTCCAGAAGGCGCTTACATATGTGCACGACCATATACCATGTTCAATGGTGGTAGCGTGTGTGCCACACTTTGGGCATTCGACCAATTGATTAGGTCTATGCGGCGGTGCAGGTATGTTGAAGCCATATATGGCGTAGTTCATCACCTAGATAAATGTTTTCCCCCCCATCCCTCACTTTGAACATGTTTACGGATCGTATTCCAGCCCTTCAGTATTTTGCCTTCTAGATCCGGGTCATTGGTAACCCCTTTCCATTGTAAAAAAAGCTTATTTTTACCTTTTTTATTGAATTTGTGTCTAATTGCTTTTTGTATGTCGGACAAGGAAGCAGTTTGCCGTATCGGCGCAATTACTGAGTCAAATTCATTGGTCGGGGTTTCTCTAGTTAAGTTCATTAGTTTGTCTGTAGAAAGAAAATATATGTTTGCTTTGTAGGAATTGTGCGCTGGGTATCTTATATTTGTCATGAATTTCCTTCTGTGTATGCATCTCCGGTCTTCCTCATGCATGAACTGCCCTGCTGTTGTCAGGCTGCTTGCAGTCCAACCTCTGAAGATCTCATCATCTAGTCCCCTATGAAATTTAGGGTGTCCTATCAGTGGCATGTGCTTGGATATTAGAAAAGGTAGGTTAAACGCCTTCCTTAACTCTTTCCAGGTTACTATGGTGTCTCTTAGCAGCTGCGATCTTTTAATGTCTCCCGGTAATTTGGATATTGGTGTGTGTAGGCACCCAACTAGACTCCAAGGAGTTGCTAGATTTGATTCTATTTTCCTACAGGAATATGCGTCTGTTTGTTTTATCCAATCCACTATATGTCTTGTGAGACACGCTATGTTATAGCTATGTATGTTTGGGAAACTCATTCACCCTTCCTCTTTATCTAGCATCATTTTTTGTAATGATATCCGTGCTTTCTTGCCCACCCATAAGAAACGGGTGAATGCTGAGTTTAGAAGTTTCACATCTTTATGTTTTAGCAGCAAGGGGATTGTCTGCTATGTACTCTCTCACCGTCTTTTTACACTGTTCCTTCCTACTCGGCCTAGACTGGGGAGTGGTGACACAGTCTTGCTGAGGAGCCATAAAACTGGCAAAGACCTTGTAGAGTGTCCCCCTGCCTGCGCTGGACATGCTGCCTGTTCCCCGCGTCTCTCCTGCTAGTTGGCCCACTGAACTACGTCCTCTACCGCTAGCATTGTCAGATGGGAACTTTAGCATCAGCTTTTCCACCAGGGCCCTGTGGTATTGCATCAGTCTCATACTCCTTTCCTCTTTGGGAATGAGAGTGGAAAGGTTCTCCTTATACCGTGGGTTGAGAAGGGTGAACACCCAGTAATCTGTGTTGCGTCTAACACAAGGGTCATGGGAAAGGCAGCTTAACATGAAGTCAGCCATGTGTGCCAGAGTCCCAGTATGCAACACATCGCTGCCCTCACTAGGCTCCTCCTCCTCCCTTCCTCCCTCCTCCTCCCTCCTCCTCTCCTCCCTCTCCTCCTCCCTCCTCCTCCTCCTTCCTCCTCCTTCCTCCTCCTTCCTCCTCCCTCTCCTCCTCCTCCTCCTCCTCCCTTCCTCCCTCTCCTCCCTCTCCTCCCTCCCTCCCATATAGCGTACGCTCTCAGCAGGGCCAAAAAATATTTCTAGTGTGTATACTGTTGTTAAATAGCGTTGATTCACAGCACCAACACATGGGTATATAGCGTATGCTTTGAGCCCCCAAAAAACTAAAAAAAAGAGAAATGATAGGAGTTTTGTTACTTCCTATGTACTCTGTGTACACCCCTGGCATTACACTGCATAAAACTGGTAACAGTGGGCAGAATACAGCCAGGATGCTTGAAAAAAAATTTGTGCGCACTACTGGTCCCAAACAGCCAAAATGCTGATGCACACAATGAGAGGAGTAGTAGTCCTAGAAAGGACTGTTGGGTTCTGTAGTAAGGATCCCTGCCTAACTGCAACCTAATCCCTACACTAACGCTTTCCCTATTGCAGCAGCTCTATCCCTAAGCTCATGCAGCATGTGTCTGAGGCGAGCCGCGGGTGACCATAGCTTTAATACTCGGCGGTCACCTGATCAGCCCAGCCAGTCACTGCTGTAGACCTGCAGAGGGTTGGCACGTCTCAGCAGGAAGTAGTAAAGCCTTCCCTGCATGTTTAGTGGCTAAAAAATGTCGCTAAACATGCGGGGAGGGGACATAAAATTTTTTCGAGCACAGTGTGGTGCTCGCTCGAGTAACGAGCACCATCGAACATGCTACTACTCGAACGAGCATCAACCTGGGATGAGTATGCTCGCTCATCTCTAGTTGTAATATATGCACCTTTGATTTACTGTGTCTCTGCGGGTTTTGATGCAGAATTGAAAATGGCTTATTCTGCATCAAAATCCGCAGTTTAGACTTCCGGATTTTGATATGGAATTCTTCATCTGTAGAAAAAAACACGGCATGCTCTATTTTTATGAGCATTTGCGCACCAAAAGTCCCCATAGGAGTCTATGAGGATGTGCAAATGCGCACATAAGTACATGCAGGTTTGCGCAAAACACTGCGCATACCCTCAATCAAGGCTCCTAATTTGCCTTAATAGCCATTTAAATTAGGGCAAGAGTGATTCCATCGCTATTGTCAGTGAGCGGTGCCTGCAAATACTGTGCGTAGGCACTGATCCTGCAGTAGTAGTACAGACTATAAATTATGCCTACCTTAATATAATCCTTGTAGGCAAATGATGTGCACACCTAATCATAAATTGGGGGCATCTTTGGCCGTCCGTGCGCCCACACAGAAACCTACCCAGCTAGCAGCAAGAATAGATGTCTGGCATAATTCATGCCATGACACTGGTATAACGAAGCCCTTGTCGCTCTCACCTTACTCCCCCCTTACCAATAAAACACCAACACACCATCTTGGATTAAATTGGCCACAGCAGCAAATTAACCCTGTCATTCCTGCCTCCTCCTATTGCCTTCCAGGCTCCGGCTCTGGCATTCCTTGACACGGGTATAACGGAGTCCTTGTCGGTGTGACACCATCACACCATCTTAAATTAAATTGGCCACACCAGCCATTTTATTAAAAAATAGCAAAATATAACATTACAATAAAAATCCAGGGGAGGTCCTAGGAGCCCCAAAACTAATCTGTTGCCTCACAACCTGGGAAATATTTGGTGCTGCCTCCCACCGCACACCACTGACTAGGGAGACTCTATTTCCCAACAACACCGTCCTCCCCCCTCTGACGCCAAAAACTGGCTCGGGAGACCCACACACACCAACTGGCCTCTAGTCGCCTACCTCCCGACAACGAGGCCCGCTAGCTCTTGTCATGTCTCTCTACCTGACTCTATTCATTGACATGTATAACCTGTACTGTATCTGCAAGTGTTTGCCTTTTTAGTTTGTCCCTTCTGGTTCTCTGTACCCATGTGTTGTATAACTCCTCATTTTCCTCCTGCTGGGGGTCTCCTGTCTATAGCCCACCTGTTAGGTCTCTACTCTGTGCCTTGGCTAATCATCATTCTTTTTACCTACTGCTGAATGTGTATTCTATAGAGATGAGCGAACGTACTCGTCCGAGCTTGATACTCGTTCGAGTATTAGCGTGTTCGAGATGCTCGTTACTCGTCACGAGTACCACGCGATGTTCGAGTTACTTTCACTTTCATCTCTGAGACGTTAGCGCGCTTTTCTGGCCAATAGAAAGACAGGGAAGGCATTACAACTTCCCCCTGTGAAGGTCAAGCCCTATACCACCCCCCTGCAGTGAGTGGCTGGGGAGATCAGGTGTCACCCGAGTATAAAAATCGGCCCCTCCCGCGGCTCGCCACAGATGCGTTCTGACATAGAGGAGGGAAAGTGCTGTTGGTGCCGGAGCTGCTATAGGGAGAGTGTTAGGAGTATTTTAGGCTTCAAGAACCCCAACGGTCCTTCTTAGGGCCACATCTAACCGTGTGCAGTACTGTGGAGGCTGCTTTTTGCAGTGTTGCACATTTTTTTTTTTTGGTATATCGGCCGTGCAGAGCATTGCGCCCTGCAGTAATACTCCAGGGCCAGAAGTGGTGGTTAGGCAGGGACAGAAGACATATATTGTGAGGCAGGGACAGAAGAAATATTTATTGAATATAGGCAGTGGGCCTTTCCAAAAACATTTGGGGACAAAAATCTATTTGGGCTGCCTGTGACTGTCCTCAGTGTACTGGGTCTGTGCTGGGTGTAGTTGTCCTCCTAATTCATACGCAGCCAGCTAAGTGTTACAGCAGGCTTGCACAAAATTAGTTCCTGGCTCTGTGTTGGCTGTTACATCACCGCTGTATTCCAGTCCACAGTGCAACAGTCTGCAGTTATTTTACATACTCCAGGGCCAGTAGTGGTGAGGCAGGGACAGAAGACATATTTATTGAATATAGGCAGTGGGCCTTTCCAAAAACATTTGGGGAAAAAAATCTATTTGGGCTGCCTGTGACTGTCCTCAGTGTACTGGGTCTGTGCTGGGTGTAGTTGTCCTCCTAATTCATACGCAGCCAGCTAAGTGTTACAGCAGGCTTGCGCAAAATTATTTCCTGGCGTTCCGTAAGCGAAGTCAGCCTCCAACCACAGGCCAATAAGCGGCACATTTAATTACAGCGTTCTGTTTCTGCACTACTGGTAATACACCATGCTGAGGGGTAGGGGTAGGCCTAGAGGACGTGGACGCGGGCGAGGACGCGGAGGCCCAAGTCAGGGTGTGGGCACAGGCCAAGCTCCTGATCCAGGTGTATCGCAGCCGACTGCTGCGGGATTAGGAGAGAGGCATGTTTCTGGCGTCCCCACATTCATCTCACAATTAATGGGTCCACGCGGTAGACCTTTATTAGAAAATGAGCAATGTGAGCAGGTCCTGTCGTGGATGGCAGAAAGTGCATCCAGCAATCTATCGTCCACCCAGAGTTCAGCGCCGTCCACTGCTGCAACTCTGAATCCTCTGGCTGCTGCTCCTCCTTCCTCCCAGCCTCCTCATTCCATTACAATGACACATTCTGAGGAGCAGGCAGACTCCTAGGAACTGTTCCCAGGCCCCTGCCCAGAATGGCCAGCAATGGTTCCTCTCCCACCGGAGGAGTTTGTCGTGACCGATGCCCAACCTTTTGAAAGTTCCCGGGGTCCGGAAGATGAGGCTGGGGACTTCTGGCAACTGTCTCAAGACCTTTCAGTGGGTGAGGAGGACAATGACGATGAGACACAGTTGTCTATCACTCAGGTAGTAGTAATTGGAGTAAGTCTGAGGGAGGAGCGCACAGAGGATTCGGAGGAAGAGCAGCAGGACGATGAGGTGACTGACCCCACCTGGTTTGCTACGCCTACTGAGGACAGGTCTTCAGAGGGGGAGGAAAGGGCAGCAGCAGGGCAGGTTGCAAGAGGCAGTGCGGTGGCCATGGGTAGAGGCAGGGCCAGACCGAATAATCCACCAACTGTTTCCCAAAGCGCCCCCTCGCGCCATGCCACCCTGCAGAGGCCGAGGTGCTCAAAGGTCTGGCAGTTTTTCACTGAGAGTGCAGACGACCGACGAACAGTGGTGTGCAACCTTTGTCGCGCCAAGATCAGCCGGGGAGCCACTACCACCAGCCTCACCACCACCAGCATGCGCAGACATATGATGGCCAAGCACCCCACAAGGTGGGACGAAGGCCGTTCACCGCCTACGGTTTGCACCGCTGCCTCTCCCCCTGTGCCCCAACCTGCCACTGAGATCCAACCCCCCTCTCAGGGCACAGGCACTACCGTCTCCTGGCCTGCACCCACACCCTCACCTCCGCTGTCCTCGGCCCCATCCACCAATGTCTGTCAGCGCAGCCGTCGCTAGCGCAAGTGTTGAAGCGCAAGCGCAAGTACGCCGCCACACACCCGCACGCTCAAGCGTTAAACGTGCACATAGCCAAATTTATCAGCCTGGAGATGCTGCCGTACAGGGTTGTGGAAACAGAGGCTTTCAAAAGTATGATGGCGGCGGCGGCCCCGCGCTACTCAGTTCCCAGTCGCCACTACTTTTCCCGATGTGCCGTCTCAGCCCTGCACGACCACGTCTCCCGCAACATTGTACGCGCCCTCACCAACGCGGTTACTGCCAAGATCCACTTAACAACGGACACGTGGACAAGCACAGGCGGGCAGGGCCACTATATCTCCCTGACGGCACATTGGGTGAATTTAGTGGAGGCTGGGACCGAGTCAGAGCCTGGGACCGCTCACGTCCTACCCACCCCCAGAATTGCGGGCCCCAGCTCGGTGGTGGTATCTGCGGCGGTGTATGCTTCCTCCACTAAACCACCCTCCTCCTCCTCCTACGCAACCTCTGTCTCGCAATCAAGATGTGTCAGCAGCAGCACCTCTCCAGCAGTCAGTGTCGCGCGGCACGGCAGCACAGCGGTGGGCAAGCGTCAGCAGGCCGTGCTGAAACTACTCAGCTTAGGAGATAAGAGGCACACGGCCCACGAACTGCTGCAGGGTCTGACAGAGCAGACCGACCGCTGGCTTGCGCCGCTGAGCCTCCAACCGGGCATGGTCGTGTGTGACAACGGCCGTAACCTGGTGGCGGCTCTGCAGCTCGGCAGCCTCACGCACGTGCCATGCCTGGCCCATGTCTTTAATTTGGTGGTTCAGCGCTTTCTGAAAAGCTACCCACGCTTGTCAGACCTGCTCGGAAAGGTGCGCCGGCTCTGCGCACATTTCCGCAAGTCCCACACGGATGCTGCCACCCTGCGCACCCTGCAACTTCGGTTTAATCTGCCAGTGCACCGACTGCTGTGAGACGTGCCCACACGGTGGAACTCTATGCTCCACATGTTGGCCAGGCTCTATGAGCAGCGTAGAGCTATAGTGAATACCAACTCCAACATGGGCGGCGCAGTGGGAGTCAGCCTCCTCAATTCTTTACAGAAGAGTGGGCCTGGTTGGCAGACATCTGCCAGGTCCTTGGAAACTTTGAGGAGTCTACCCAGATGGTGAGCGGCGATGCTACAATCATTAGCGTCACCATTCCTCTGCTATGCCTCTTGAGAAGTTCCCTGCAAAGCATAAAGGCAGACGCTTTGCGCTCGGAAACAGAGCCGGGGGAAGACAGAATGTCGCTGGATAGTCAGAGCACCCTACTGT
This sequence comes from Eleutherodactylus coqui, assembly GCF_035609145.1. Taxonomy (NCBI): domain Eukaryota; kingdom Metazoa; phylum Chordata; class Amphibia; order Anura; family Eleutherodactylidae; genus Eleutherodactylus; species Eleutherodactylus coqui. The sequence goes on from NC_089846.1 coordinate 143,337,633, forward strand.
CTATATCTCAGCGCATTGAGGAGGAGGGGGAGGAGCATGAGGAGGATGAGGAGGAGGGGGAAGAGACAGCTTGGCCCACTGCTGAGGGTACCCATGCTGCTTGCCTGTCATCCTTTCAGCGTGTATGGCCTGAGGAGGAGGAGGAGGATCCTGAAAGTGATCTTCCTAGTGAGGACAGCCATGTGTTGCCTACAGGTACCCTGGCACACATGGCTGACTTCATGTTAGGATGCCTTTCTCGTGACCCTCGCGTTACACGCATTCTGGCCACTACGGATTACTGGGTGTACACACTGCTCGACCCACGGTATAAGGAGAACCTTTCCACTCTCATACCCGAAGAGGAAAGGGGTTCGAGAGTGATGCTATACCACAGGACCCTGGCGGACAAACTGATGGTAAAATTCCCATCCGACAACGCTAGTGGCCGAAGGCGCAGTTCCGAGGGCCAGGTAGCAGGGGAGGCGCAGAGATCAGGCAGCATGTACAGCACAGGCAGGGGAACACTCTCTAAGGCCTTTGACAGCTTTCTGGCTCCCCAGCAAGACTGTGTCACCGCTCCCCAGTCAAGGCTGAGTCGGCGGGAGCACTGTAAAAGGATGGTGAGGGAGTACGTAGCCGATCGCACGACCGTCCTCCGTGACGCCTCTGCCCCCTACAACTACTGGGTGTCGAAGCTGGACACGTGGCCTGAACTCGCGCTGTATGCCCTGGAGGTGCTTGCTTGTCCTGCGGCTAGCGTCTTGTCAGAGAGGGTGTTTAATGCGGCTGGGGGAATCATCACAGATAAGCGTACCCACTGTCAACCGACAGTGCCGACAGGCTTACACTCATCAAGATGAACAAAGCCTGGATTTCCCCAGACTTCTCTTCTCCACCAGCGGACAGCAGCGATACCTAAACTATACGTATGCTGCACCCGCGGATGGAAGCATCGGTCTCTATCACCATCAAAAACGTGGACCTTTAAGCTTCATCAATCTGTGTATAATATTCATCCTCCTCCTCCTGCTCCTCCTCCTGAAACCTGACATAATCACGCCGAACGGGCAATTTTTCTTAGGCCCACAAGGCTCAGTCATATAATTTTTGTAAACAATTTTTATACGTTTCCATGCTCATTAAAGCGTTGAAACTTTCACTTGAACCAATTTTTATTTTAACTGGGCTGCCTCCAGGCCTAGTTACCAATTAAGCCACATTAACCAAAGCGATTAATGGGTTTCACCTGCCCTCTTGGTTGGGCATGGGCAATTTTTCTGACGTACATTAGTACTGTTGGTACACCAATTTTTTGGGGCCCTCGCCTACAGTGTAATCCAATTAATTTTTTGCCCACCTGCATAAAAGCTGACGTTACATCAGCTGTGTTGGGCACTGCAATGGGATATATTTATGTACCGCCGGTGGGTTCCAGGGAGCCACCCATGCTGTCGGTCCTCACGGAGTTGTAACTGCATGTGTCCACTTCTAAAGAGCCCCAGTCTGACTGGGGCATGCAGTGTGGGCCGAAGCCCACTTGCATTAAACATGACATTACCTCAGCTGTGATGGGCAATGCAATGGGATATATTTATGTACCACCGGTGGCTTCCTGGCACCCACCCATGCTGTGGGTCCACACGGAGTTGTAACTGCATGTGTCCACTTCTAAAAAACCCCAGTCTGACTGGGGCATGTAGTGTGGGCCGAAGCCCACTTGCATTAAATATGACATTACCTCAGCTGTGATGGGCAATGCAATGGGATATATTTATGTACCGTCGGTGGCTTCCTGGCACCCACCCATGCTGTGGGTCCACACGGAGTTGTAACTGCATGTGTCCACTTCTAAAGAACCCCAGTCTGACTGGGGCATGCAGTGTGGGCCGAAGCCCACCTGCATTTAATCGGACGTTACCTCAGCTGTGATGGGCACTGCAATGGGATACATTAATGTACAGCCGGTGTGTTCCAGGGAGCCACCCATGCTGTGGGTGCACACGGAATTCCCATTGCGGAGTTGTACCTGTGTAGTGGAAACCCAATATTTCTATATTTTGGACTTTGAGCCTTTGGTAGTGGACATTTGTGAATTTAACATTCTGGATAACCAAATGTCATGTTTGCCTTCTGTCCTTACATTTACGCAATATGCAATACATCCTCTTATGAAACTTCTGTTCTCAAAACGCTGACAAGATAATATATAGTATAAACACGTTACATTTTCCATCTGTTTTGCAACTTTGGAAGACAGTATAACTCAGACATGGACAACCGCAGTCTGAAACAGCTACCGCAATAATTACTCAAGCAATTTTACTGGAAACGTATGCAAATAACATGGGAGGTCTATGCTATTACTAACTCATGATGTAACAGCCAACATTAAAGTTAGAATTGAGGAAGCTATACATGCTGAACCTTGTGTCAGTGTGAAAACTTCTTATGCGCATATAATCAATTCAGAATTAATATGGAAGGGTGTAAACATTCCAAATTGAGTAAGCCGTGGTTCCACAAAGGAATTCCACGTCAGTGGCACCCCAGATGGGACCGTGATCGATAGGCTCCAAAGAGTTCAGACACAAGGCACGGACATAGACAACCTTGGACTTAGTGGGCCCACTAAATCATCAGAACACGGTAAGATAAATTAATTATCTATACCTGTGTGGCTAACTCCGGGCTTGCCTATGTGCCGTGCCAGGCCGATAGATTTGGAACCGCACGACGACAGGTATTTATAAGTCTCGATCACGTGATAAGAACCTGTCATAAGATATAAAGGAATGTTTACATGCCTGTTGTTTTGAGAGTTCTGGTCGAGTGGCGAGGTCAAAAAGCTGCCTTAAGGGGGGGGGGGGGACCCTGCGCAGGCATCCCTACTTGGTCACAGGTTTGGTTACAGAAACCTAAGAGTAAGGGACCTGTCAGGGGGTTTGACTAGGTGTTCCTGCTCTGGTCCGGTTTGGTTACAAAGCCTAAGGGTCAGGAAGCCGTCAAACGTCTGGGCAGGTATCGCTACTTCGGTAAAGTCTGGTAAAAGGCTTCCGAAGAAAGGGAACTGACAGACCGGATCCCGAGGGGCAGTGAGACTAAAACCAGCCGTACCGGTACTCTGTCTATTTGTTTGTTTAGTTGTGTGGGTATACCACACATGTCTTGCCCAAATTGCCAAAAAGGATTGATATTGACGATAAGTACCCTCGGATGGGAGATCTGTAGTCAGAATAATCCCTACCCCGCCCACCGCTGTGGTTACGGTCCACTGTTTGAGGATGATGGTCCGCAAATATTTGTTTATCGTTTAAACGTGCACGAGTAGGTCCCTCCGTCTGAGGGTAGATCAATAAACTGTGTAGTGACAGAAATGCTAGAGACTCTAAGGCGGGACATACTGTGTTCTTACACCCTCCAGGAAAGTGTGGACGGGGTGGAGAGTCAAGTTACCATTGATTAATCAAGCAATCTTCCTGTGTGCTCAAAACGTCCTACCTGTCAGTTTTATAAAGTTAGTGTGCTTGTCTGTTGTGTAGACCTAATCCTGCTGAGTTGTTATATAGAAATAGTCTGTTTGTCTGTTATATAGAATTAGTATCAGTCCTGCTCAACTGTAAGAAGGGATTGTTAGCAATGAGAATGCATTGACTGGGTTATAGCCAAGATTAATGCACCGTACACAGCGGCGCGCTGTGGGTTTGGACTTTGTAGGTTGCATGTTCATTATTGGATCCCTTCTAGTAAGGCAGATTACTAGACTGTGTTGCTGTTGAATTGTTAAACGTTGAAAGTATAGGCTTGTGCCTGTAAGTGAATGTATAAAAAGGGTTAACTGAATGTGTTTAGAGGAGAAAAAAAAAAGGCTGCTAACTTCATTTAAAAAGAGGAAGTGCTGTAACTCTTAATAGAAGTGAAGCAATTCATGTGCTGTAATAAATAACTACTGTTGAATGTTAAAACTACTGCGGATGGCTTGTTATGTAATCTAATCCTTGTTATACATCCGTCAGACAAATGTAAAAAGTTATATGCCACCCACATCCTGAGGGGGCTCTTAAGAATACAAACTGTAACAAACTGCGTAGCCCACCATGCCCACAAGAAAATACATCTATGTTTGCCAAGTCCCCAATTCAATTGTAACCACATACAATGTTAGGTGGTCACCGCTGTGAACATAACATTTATGCATTAGACGTTAGAATTTCCCTGAGTGTCAGAAAGAGGAAGAGAAGGTGGGCTGAAATGGCATCTGTATCAGCACATGCCAAAGACACCAGCGTTCAATATAACAGTTTAGTAAATAGGAAGAATTGCAGAACATTACCAATCAGATGGAGATGCCTGGCATCTAAGACTGCATCTGCCCGGTCGCCGGAAGTCTGGGACAAAAACTGTTGTAAAAGTAAAAATTAGCCACGCTCTCCCTTGCAATCCTGTCGCTGGGCTGTCACGAGAGCGAGAGATTCTGAAAAGAGGAAGTTACTAGCCCTGACAACGTCCCAGCACCAGTAAAGTACATTCGCAGACAATATAAAATAAATAAATAAACTACAGGGAGTAAGAGAAACTGCAGAGAAGCCAAGGAATAGGAAACAAGCAGGTAACGATAAGGCCAGGTATCCACAGGAGGAACGGGGCAGATTGACCCGTAATTTGTAAAATGTAAATTGTGTGATGCATAAGACTTTATCTTTATTGGGTTGTGATGTGTATCCAAGGACTGCCAACCTTGAATGAGAGAATAAGGAAGTAAGGGATTAGCCTGATTCAGAGGGGTGGAGCTAGATGATGCAAGAACATGTCTCTTATCCAAGGAGGGGGTAAGAATCATAGATAGCCAGAAGAAAAAGTTTTGTTTTTTCCTCCTGTCTCAAACTCAGCTTTCCACGGTTCCTGACAGCTACAAGACAGACGTAGGGAAATTGAATGTACCGACCATGATAATATATACGAGACCCAGATACACATATATAAAAAAAAGTGGAAACCCAATATTTCTATATTTTGGACTTTGAGCCTTTGGTAGTGGACATTTGTGAATTTAACATTCTGGATAACCAAATGTCATGTTTGCCTTCTGTCCTTACATTTACGCAATATGCAATACATCCTCTTATGAAACTTCTGTTCTCAAAACGCTGACAAGATAATATATAGTATAAACACGTTACATTTTCCATCTGTTTTGCAACTTTGGAAGACAGTATAACTCAGACATGGACAACCGCAGTCTGAAACAGCTACCGCAATAATTACTCAAGCAATTTTACTGGAAACGTATGCAAATAACATGGGAGGTCTATGCTATTACTAACTCATGATGTAACAGCCAATTATATCGAAGGAACCACACGTGGGCCTAAGACAACCCAGTCATTTCATCCACCACCTGATGGCCAATCACAGATGACCGGAGGATGGAAGAATTGCAAGATGCTTATCCAATAATTAAACAATACGTTGTATCTATGTATCTATGTAATCTTTTGACCTGCCCAGATGTTAAACTCTTAAAAGAGGCTACACGCCCAACATTAAAGTTAGAATTGAGGAAGCTATACATGCTGAACCTTGTGTCAGTGTGAAAACTTCTTATGCGCATATAATCAATTCAGAATTAATATGGAAGGGTGTAAACATTCCAAATTGAGTAAGCCATGGTTCCACAAAGGAATTCCACGTCACCTGCCTGTGACTATAAAAAACCGCGGTCTGACTGGGGCATGCAGACACCTTGACAGAATGAATAGTGTGTGGCACATAGGTTCCCCATTGCTATGCCCACGTGTGCAGCTCCTGATGGCGGTGGCACAGGATTATATTTCTCATTGCTTCTGTACAGCATTGTTTAATATAAAAAGAAAAAAACTTTTCTATTCACTGCGCTACACTCCCAACCCAAATCGTCCTGTGGGAATAAGCTACTAAAAACTAATTTTATTCCCCATATTCCACATGACAGATATATTAAAAGCAACGCGTTTCTGCATCCACTGATAAGGGCTTGATAAAGGCGTCAGTGGACGCAGAAACGCGTTGCTTTTAATATATCTGTCATGTGGAATATGGGGAATAAAATTATAGCTTACAATTGACGTATGTTTTTAGTAGCTTATTCCCACAGGACGATTTGGGTTGGGAGTGTAGCGCAGTGAATAGAAAAGTTTTTTTCTTTTTATATTAATCTTTATTTCCCAATTTGTTCTTTGAAACTTTTTGGGGTACTTTTTGAGCTGCTGCTCTCTAGATCAGCTGAGTAGAACTATTAGATTTTATAGTTTTAGCCATTCTGGATTAAACTCCACCCATCGGCAAAGAAACCTTCTAAAGGTGAACTGGGATTCCCGGTGCAGGTGGGACACAAACTTATGTTTGTTGCCCCGCCTGACACCCGGTAAGTAGAATCCGATTTGGTTATTAATTTTTTCATTTTTGTGATGGCGCTCTCCCTAACTTTCGTTTCTGTACAGCATTGTGGGCTATTGCCCCGCCCTTTTTAAAGAGGGTCGCTGCCTAGCCGTGGCAACCCTCTGCAGTGTGTGCCTGCGGTTCCTCTGGCAGATGCACTTATAAATAGACATGAGGGTGGTGTGGCATGAGTGCAGCTGAAGGCTGCGCAGGGACACTTAGGTGTGCGCTGCGGACACTGCGTCGTGCGGGGGGGGGGGGGGGGGGGGGTTGGGCAGCATGTAACCCAGGAGAAGTGGCAGCGGAGTGTCATGCAGGCAGTGATTGTGCTTTGTTGGAGGTAGTGTGGTGCTTAGCTAAGGTATGCATTGCTAATGAGGGCTTTTCAGAAGTAAAAATTGTTGGGTGGGGGGGGGCGCCCACTCTTGCCACTATTGTGGCTTAATAGTGGGACCTGGGAACTTGAGATGCAGCCCAACATGTCGCCCCTCGCCTGCCCTATCCGTTGCTGTGTCGTTTCCATCACTTTCTTGAATTGCCCCGATTTTCACAAATGGAAACCTTAGCGAGCATCGGCGATATACAAAAATGCTCGGGTCGCCCATTGACTTCAATGGGGTTCGTTACTTGAAACGAACCCTCGAGCATCGCAATAATTTCGTCCCGAGTAACGAGCACCCGAGCATTTTGGTACTCGCTCATCTCTAGTATTCTACAAGATTTCTACCTGAATAAACCCTGGAATCTTCTCACATGCCTCTGCAGTGGAGTTGGATGCTGTCTGACAACATATACCTGCTGTGAGTACTGGTCCATAACTACAAGAGCCGTTACCTCAGCTGATACGCCTGCAGCCATGTTATTGAGTCAGAATAGCCCCACCAACTAACACTTATAAAGAAAGAGAGGGGGGAAGGTAGCTCTCTAGCCCCTGCCTTCATCCCCCAACCCAATTTGCTGACTCCCCAGGACCCTTTCCTTTTACGCTGCCATGACAATCCAAACTATCCCCCAAAATAGAAGGGTGGGCCGGTGGGACTCTTCACTCTTCTCCAAGTTCTCCGTCTTCTCCCTCTGGAAGATGGCTCCAACTGCCCAGACACGTGAAATTTTTCCTGAAGTCTCCACCCCTTCTCCCCTCCCTCCTTCCAGTAAAATCTCCCCCTGCTTAACCCTTTCATTCCCTGTTAACCCTGTCATGCCTGCCTACTTCTATTGCATTCCCGACTCCCGCTCCAGCATTCCTTGACATGCGTATAACAGAGTCCTTGTCGCTGTGACCTTACTCCCCCCTTACCAATAAAATGCCAACACACCATCTTGGATTAAATTGGCCACAGCAGACATTAAAAAAACAAAAAACAAAATATAACATTACAATAAAAACCTTGGGAGACCCACACCCACCAACTGGCCTCTAGTCACCTACCTCCCTACACTGAGGCCTGCTAGCCCTGCCCAGGCTAGCGACTCCACCCATCTTTGCAGGGCACCACCCTGTCAAAACCATGAGGCAACTGCTCCACCAACTAACACTTATAAAGAAAGAGAGGGGGAAGGTAGCTCTCTAGCCCCTGCCTTCACCCCCAACCCAATTTGCTGACTCTCCAGGAGCCTTCCTTTTATGCCACAACTAGCACGGCTTGACCCCCTCAAGCCTGTGCCACACCCCACAACACCAGGGCCCACTCTATACCCTCCTGAATTCCTTCCAACCAGAAATTTGTTCCAATGGCATTCAAATGTACCCCATCTGTTCTCCAATAGTTCCCCTCGCCTGACTCCAGATCTCTGTGCCTAACTGCCACACCACCATGCTTTCCCACAAAACGTGACACCTCTCTATTCAATTTAATTTGAGCTTTGTCCAGCCCTATAACGAACATGGCAAAGCACCAAATTTTCTGGGGTACTATCTTCGACCAAACAATAATTAAACCATTATATGACATCAGCAAACGTAAAATCTCATACCGAATATCTCGGGAAAGATCCTTAAAATGCCTTCTCCCAAGACTGTTACCTCCAAGGTGCAACAATAAAATGTCCGGTACCCTGTCAAGACTCACTAGCCTTTCCACTTCCTGCACCTTACACCATGACATTCCTCTCTTTCCTAATCCATTGTATCACCACCAAGTTCCTGTCAAAGTGCAACTGCCACCCTTCCTTTTTCACACTTCACCTTCCAGCCCCCCAATAAACAAACGAATGCCCCAATATCTAAGCTAACGCTAGTCTTTGCTCTGTAATATAAAACAAAACATGCAGTAAGTCCCGCCCATTTAACACTGGAACACATCACCCTCTACAATAACTGCGGTCTGACATATAACTTGTAACACCCCGACTCCCATCTTCCTATTCTCTTGACGCCTCATCTTTCATGCCATGCACCGCCACCTCAGTGGCTGCCCCAACTCTAAAAGAGTGCCTCCCGAACCTCACACTATCCAACCTGCCTTCTCTAATATCTTCTTAAATACCGCATGAAACTGGTAGCGAGATAAAAACTTATCATCAGCATGCCTCAACAACGGCTGGACTCCCACCCCCGAAACAGCAATACGTCTCCGCCACACCCTCACCAGGCACATCTCAGCTCTGGATACCTCACCTATACTACCCGCTGACCATGGCCCATCTGGTCAGTCTTAGACCTTCTCACATAAAACTCCACATTCCCATCCACCATCTAAAAATCCTCAGCCTGCAATCCTCCCCCTATCTTGCTACTAGGTGACACCAACTCCCCCACTCTTAACGCCCCAAAAAAGGCCAGCAAAAAAGCTGCCTTAAAAAGCAACTGCTCAAAATGTTCCCCACAAATACCCTCCAACGCTACTCCCAACTTTTCCAGTAAACGAAAGGAAACTGTCCTCCACACATCTCTCCTGCCTTTCCCCCCTTCTAAAACCTTTCAGCGCTTGTTTTACTAAAAAATTCTTAGTAATATTGCACTACCCCCTCAACTTACAATTGAAGGCCAAGCCAGCTATAAAACTATTCACCCGTCCTATCGTAAACCCCTGTTGCGACCCCTTTGCCCAACCAACTCAGTAACACTGCCACTCTGTCCTCCTCTAACACTCCAACCCCAAAATGTCCTAACCTCCCATTCCCACCATACCACTAAAGAAGATGCCCTAGTCCTCTGAGTCAGTGACCCTCAATTAAGTGTTTCACTGCTCGCTTAGCAAGCTCCAAAGCTGAACCAGACACATCTTCCCGTCTTCATCCGCTCCTGGAGCCAGACTCTTGGGGCCAGAGCATCCGCAATTGAGTTATCGACCCCTGGCAAATGTACTGCTACCAACCAGACATTTAGCAACAAAACTTCCAATACCAGGTAACGCACCAGATTCACTACCGGTGGTAAGGAAGTCGTCAGCGAGTTGATGACCTGAACCACTCCCATGTTATCACACAAGAACTTAACTTTCTTGTTCCTAAAACGGTCACTCCATAGCACCACTGCCACGACTATCGGAAACTATTCCAACAGTACCAGGTTCCGAACTGATCCGTTCTCCTTCCATGCCTCTGGCCAACTCCCCATGCACCACTGGCCCTGAAAGTAGGCCCCAAAAACCAAACTACCTGCCGCATCTGTAAACAGTTCCAAGTCCACATTTTCGCGTGCCTCCTCCATCACTACCGACCGCCCATTATATTTTTTCAAAAAGGAGGACCAGACCGCCAAATCGCCTTTATGGCTCCTTCCTAGATGAATAAAATGATGTGGTGCGTTCACTCCCGCCATAGCTGCTGCCAGCCTCCAGCAAAAAAGTTTCCTTATCTGCATTATTTGGCTAACAAAATTGAGCTTCCCTAATAATGACTTCAAATCACGTAGCGTGATTTTTGGCAATCCCCTGGCCTTCACATCCTCCGCTTTCAAAACCTTCAGTTTCTCATCTGGCAACCTGTATTTCATCGACTCTGTGTCGATGGTAATGCCCAGAAAACTCAGACATGTCATAGGACCTTCCATCTTCTCAGGGGCCAATGCCACCCCAAATCGACGAGCGACCCACTGCAACGTCCCTAATGAATCAACCAAAACTTATTCAGTTTTTTGGGGGGCACTACCCCTAGTGGTGAAATGGGATGGACTGCTTTTCCCTGTTCATCATAGCGCAGCTAGGTTTGCCCCCCATACACCCTATAGGCCTCCCCAATACAATCTAAATAGCAATTCTCCAGCGCTTTTCCCCGATCATGCTCGCCAAAATGGCAAATGCCTGAAACCATTTGGTGAATGTCTGCAGAATGAATCACCACCTCCGTTTTTCTTTCTTTTCTAATTTATACTCCATCCTTTTCCCCTTATCTAAACTGAACTTTTTCAGTGGGAGCAGGGAAAATATCTCCACGTATTCATCACCACAGATTTTTTACCTCACCTCCTTTTTCAAGTGTGCCCCTAAAGGCTCCTCAAAGCACACATATACCTCGCCCTAGGCTTTATCATCTAATCGCAACCCATCACCATCTTTCTTGGTCTGTAGGAAGACCACTACCCCCGACTGTTCTGTCCCAGTCACCCCAGTCACGTCCTGCTTGGACGCTCTCACTGCTAGTAGACGCTCATGACGGTGTGGTCCATGCTGACACCGGCGACAGACCCCCTCCTGACTCTGACAAAAATCCCACAGTTGGCTAATAAAATTCTGTGAAATTGCCACCCCCACCCCTCTTTTCTTACCACCAACTCTTCCCCCAGTTCGCTAACAAAACTCCCTCTCACAGGCACAAACTGCCCCTCTAAGGTTGACACAAAGCGAAAAAAAAGAGGTTAACTCACTCGGCTTCATAGGGGCTATAAACCCACCAGCCGCTGGTCCGTCTTCAAGTCGCTCAGGCTCATCTGCTCCCATGCCTCTCATCTGAACTGTCTACTCCCATACCGCTGTGGCTGCAGCCACTGCTGCTCCTCCTGGGTCTCCACCTCTTCTTTCCCTCTCAGGGCCAGCTGAATGCTGCCTCCTCACTTCACCCCTATGGTCATGTCTCCTGGGGCTCCCATTATTGATTTAACTCTATCCCTCTTCGCTGACCTGCTGCTGCTGCAGGGCTGCTCCCCGCACAGCCCCTCACTGGGTGAGCAGCCCCCACCTCTGCATTCTGTACTCATCTAGGCCCCGTCCCCGGCGGCACAGGGCCTAGCGCCGGATGCGGAACCGCGCTGCCTGATGGGAGTTCTCCCAGGCCTTTCTCCCCCTCTCTGCTCAGAGGAGGACATGCCCGGATCGACCGGAGATGGGCTCCTTATGTAGCAGCTGTGTGCAGGACCCTGCTCAGGGCTGAGGCGTGCAGGGGCACACGGCCTCCTGTCTCTTACTGCTCTGGCCACTGGCACCGATTCCTCCTCGTGCAGTTTTGGACATCTCCAGCCACTGCAGGCCCCTCTTGTCCACCGCCGCTCTGATCTTCTGCAGCAAGGCCTCCATCTCTGGTAAGTCTTGGGGCTTCTATCTTCCCCCGTCACACTGCCGTCCTCGGTCTTCTTACTGCAGTCTTGGGACTTCTCACTGCCACCTACAGACTACTTTCTTCCCTCTTCAGGCTGGTATCTTCAGGCTTTTTCTTTACTCTTCACTTTTCTCCAGGTTTACCGTCTTCTCCCTCTGGAAGATGACTCCAACTGCCCAGACACGTGACCTTTTTCCTGAAGTCTTCACCACTTCTCCCCTCCCTCCTTCCAGAAAAATCAACTCCCCTCCACCCCCCACTTAACCCTTTCATTCGCCATTAACCCTGTCATTCCTGCTTCCTCCTATTGCCTTCCAGGCTCTGGCTTCAGCATTGCTGTTACTGGCATAAATTATATGTAGATCTGTCGGCTGGGGCAGCCCCACACCTCCGAGTAGCCTATGCCAACTTTTAAAAAAAGCATCGTAAATTTAAAAAAAAAAAAAAATCACAATTTTTTTGTACAAGCAAGGATTGCACCAAAAATTGTTTGCGGCACTTTTATATGTCAGTTACAGCATGTTAAGTCCCCCCATATCTTTATAGAGTACATAGATCCTATGAAAAATGGCATCGGACATACGGTAGAGCAGTGTTTTGCAGTCTGTGGCACTCCAGCTTTCACCCAAATGTCTCAATTGTAGTCACGGTACTAAATGCTCAAAGTATATGGGAGCAGGGGTTTGAGTAGATGTTAATTATATCTTTTTGCAAAACCAAATGAAAACATAACGTGGTTCCTAGTTGGATGTAATTGTACTTCGATGAATAAATAACATTCATACTTGTGCGTACTCCTTTATTTATTCGCACTCATGTGTATTCATATTCTCATTATTTATTCACTCTTTATTCAATGCGTTTCCCCACTCATGTCGTAGTTCATCAGGAACATATAATGAGTTTAAGAACAGGATAGGTGTCCACCAGTGGGGTGTGAAGAAGCTGCGGTTACTAGAGGGTTTGAGAAGGGAGCTGTGTGTAGGTTATAGCAGAGAGCATCAGAACTGGCAGGACTGAATTATTAAGAATCCCTGAGTATTGCAGGTCTAAAGTGTCTGATAATGATATTCAGTACACTGTTTGAAAATGGGGAGAGATACCCCTTTGTGAGGTGGCGCAATAGGGCTAGGCCGCCTGCAGGCAGCCGGGTCGGATCCGGCAGCGAGAATTCTCGCCGCGGCACCCGACCCAAGCACCTGCAGAGAGCAGCGCGTACTCACCCGCGCCCCGCAGCTCCGGATCTTTTACGTGCTGGCTGCTGGGCAGCCGGCGCATGCGCAGCCCGGAGCAGGCGACCGATGAGTGACGGACAAACCGCAGACAAACTGCAGCCGTCTGCCTAGGATTGCGTTTGCTAACGCAATCCTATGGCAGCTTCCAAGGGCGGAAATCCCGCCGCGGAATTTCCGCCTGTCTGCAAGCGGCCTTACTGATACAAAAACTAGTGTGGAGACAGTGTTGGTGGTCAACAAAATAGTTTGTCGCCAGCTCACTATACCCCAGAATTAGTATCCCTAAAGTTTGCTTAGCGTACCCCACTCAACAATATCCAGTCAAGGTAGAGTTAACACTGCCAGTTCCTATGCTAGAAACCTATTAGTTCTCTACTTCTTCCCTCAGACAGCACAGTTGCTTATCTCTGACCAGTCATCAGATATGTTAAAATGACTATTCCTAGTCTGGATGAGATCTGATCCCTCCATTGTGGCAGCACAATCGCTTCCCTCTAGCTTTCTCATAAGTAACACACAAAATAACAAATGGAGACCCAACCCTGGTCAAGCCCTGCTTATATGTGCTTGTAATGACGCCCATTAGCGGGGTAACAAGACCAATAACTTTGCTTGTTGGGAGGTGCTGGCCAGTTGATTTAACCCCTTAGTGACTGGCGAAGCCTGTTTGCACCTTAGTGATGGAGCCAAATTTTTGGCATCTGACATTATAACTCCGTAAAGGTTTTGCATATCCAAGTGATTCTGACATTGTTTTTTCGCCACATGTTGTACTTCATTTAGGTGGTAAAAATATACCATTAGAACTTGTGTATATTTATTAAAAGTGCCAATATTGTGAAAATTTTGAAAAAATTTTCATTTTTTCACATTTTCAACTGTAATATCTCAAATATGTGCAAACATACTATACACATTTTTGCTAAGATATATATTTCTATCTGTTTACTTTAGGGCTCAGTCACACGGGCGTTTTTTTGCGTGATTTGCGGATGCGTATGCGATCTGTATATATATAGACCCAATGCTTTGCAATGGGAGCGGTCACATGTCCGTTTTTCATGCGGATGGGTGAAAAATTATATGACACAATGATTCGCAGAATGCGCCTATCTGCGTTTAATTGTGTGCACAAACAATTTTTCTCTGGTGAGCACGCCGCACTGTACTCCCGTCATCTGCGCGAGTGCATAGTCTTCTAGGAAGTGAATACTTGAATGAAATGGCAAAGGCTGACAAGGTGGTCGTAATATGGGGGCAGCAGGTTATCTAAACAAATCTTTGCAAATGTGTATTTGAAATGTACAAAATGTTAGAGCCGCTACTTTAGCTCACAATAGAAGATAAATAGCGTGTAACAACCCGGCCAAACCCGTCTGACCTGAGTGTGATCGCTTAGTGTTTTAACTTTTTTTTTTGGAGGGGGGGGGGGGGGGGGTATTTCAGAAGTTGCCCAAAAAGCATGGGAGTTATAATGCTCGTCGTGCATGTAATCATGCTGCAGCCCACTGCAAGGAGATATAAATTGCTACTGTGATAAGTAAAAATGCTTATTTGTCCCTTTTGCCACAGCAAACATACATGTACCCCAAATAAAATCACTTATTCACATTAAGGGCTATTTCAGACGACCGTATATGAGCTTGGTTTTCATGCCGAGCCGATATATGGTGTCCTTGTCTGGAGGGGAAGGAGGATGGAAGAGCCAGGAGCAGGAACTGAGCTCCCGCCCCTTGCCACTATTTGCAATAGGAGGGGGCGAGATGGGGGGGAGCTAAGTAATAGTGCTTAGCTCCGCCCCCGTCCCGTCCCTCCCATTGCAAATAGTGGGAAGGGACGGGAGCTCAGTTCCTGCTCCTGGCTCTTCCCTCCTCCCCCCCCTGCAGACAAGGACACCGTATATAGGCTCGGCGTAAAAACCGAACCGATATACAGTCGTCTAAATAAGCCCTTAAACATACTTGGGTTTCAAAAGGAGAATGGAAGTTCGCCTGCTGAATGCTGCAATCGTCTGTAATTATGTTGGAACTGGATTCATGTGTTTCACACCTGATGATGACGCTCCCCTTTGGTCAGGATTATGTAAATGCAGTCGATAGCATTCGCCAAAAGATCTGTCCTTCTAAGTTTCCACAACTGTTGGTGATTAATTAGGGGTGTATGTTCTCCGCCTCTAGCCCTTATAAAAATCTGCTTGTGGCGTGGGTGAAGTACGGCTGAATTTAACAATGGATAAGCGAGTCTTAATTGCCGCTGCTGCGGCACGTCCCGCCCCGCGCTGTGGGACACGCGCACCAGCGCTGCATAGGCAAAGCCAGGTTATGGCGTGAAGTTGCGCTGGAGACATTCCGCCGGAGCAGGCGGTCTTGGAGCGAAGGAACCAAGGATAATAAGAGTGAGTAGACTTTAGATTCCTGAATGCTCATACTATGTGATTGTGTATGTTCCAAACCTTTTGGGGTGAAAAATCGCTTTTAAAAGAATATTCGCCACACTATGCTTAATGAAAGTTGTATTCTGGCATTCCATGTATTTCATGTTTTGTGTGACTGGACTTGAGAAAGGTACCGAGGAGGTACTGAAACGCGTTGTCCGCTCTTCACGTGTGTGTTATACACATACGGTATCTGTGTTTGTCCGCCCCACACGTGTGTGTTGCACACATACGGTATCTGTGTTTGGAGGAGGAGAATAAACCTTTGAAGAATCTTTCTTATCCATTGGTCGTAAGAGGATTGGTTTGATCATTTGGAGTCTTCACTACAAGGAGGGGGATTCTGCATCACATACCCCCCTCCTATAGAGTAAGTGTTTGTTTACCACCTTACCTATGAAATAGAGGCAAATAATCTTTTTATGCTCACCATCTCTGGCAGCGCAGAGTGTTTTTAACAGTTCATTGTTTTTTAAATCAGCCTAGCGGGAGAGAAAGACCGCCAAAAGGGGTTGACAAGCCATTGACAAGCTCAGACTCAGAGCAGTCGCTAGGCAAGCTCTCAGAGGGGCAAATTATTTGACACCCCCCCCACCCCCCACCCCCCCGAGGCTAAAGATGAGAGCAAAAAATATTTTTTTTACGTCAGGTGATCTCGACAAGCTTCTAAAAGCGGTGAGACACCAGGAAAGTCGAGGATACGGTCGAGCCAAGGTCTGTCCAGGACGACATGTTTGGCAGACTACGGACAAGAAACAGGACCATTTTTCCAGTAAACACTACCTTGAAGAAAGTAATCTCTGATGAATGGGCCTGCGTGGACAAACACGTGTATCTGCCCCGAGAATATAAAGAGAGACGTGCGGGATTATGAGAACGTGCCGAAGGTAGATGCCCAGGTAGCCAGGATGGCTAGAAAAATGGGGCTTCCTTTGAGGACTCCTCCCACCCAAACGACTCCATGGACAATAAGGTCGATGTCCTCATGAAGCGGGCGTGGCAAGCATCAGCCTATACCCTAGAGTCGAACATCGCAGCCTCGTCCGTGGCAAGGTCTATGTTCCTTTGGCTGGGGGAATTGGAAGACCAAGTCAAGCAGAGAGCGTCCAGAGAGAAGATCCAAGAATGTATACCCCTGCTAAGGCTAGCAACAGCCTTTCTGGCGGATGCCTCCACCGAGTCAATCAGACTAGCGGTCAGAAATACGCCACTGTCCAATATGGCTAGGCGGGCGATCTGGCTGAAGACCTGGAAGGCGGACGCTACGTCTAAAAATAGCCTGTGCAACATCCCCTTTTACGGTCAATATATCTTCGGGGCGGATCTGGATGAAATCCTGAAAAAAGTGGCAGACAAGATGCAAGGTTTTCCAGACCAGGGGAGGACCCCGCTATCCTTCAAGCAGGGGCTACCTTCAGACCTTATCGGGGAAAAGGGAAAACGGGCCGCTGGTCTTACCCCAAAGGTGGCAGGGGTAAGATGGGGAAATTGCTACCCCAGTAGAGGATTCCCAGGTAGGGGGTAGATTGCTGAGGTTTAGTCAAGAGTGGCAGGGCGTCACAGAAAACCCGTGGGTTCTCCAGTTAGTGTCCCAGGGGTACAGAATAGAGTTTTTCGTCTGGCCTCCCAATAGATTCGCAGTTACTCCCACGCAATCCCCGGCCCTCCAAAAAGTTTTTAAAAATGAGATTGCTAACTTGCTACACATGGGGGCTATAGTGGAGCTCCCCGCGGTAGAGCAGGGATTGGGGTATTACTCTCCCCTCTTTCTTATAAAAAAAAAACAAATGGGTCGCACCAGATGATCTTTAACCTGAAAGGTTTAAACAAATATATTATCTATAAAAAGTTCAAGATGGAGTCCATCAGATCAGCAGTAACCCTAGTCAATAGGGGGGGATTACATGTGCACAATTGACTTGAAGGATGCGTACTATCATGTCTCGATTCTTCCAGAACATCATGAATATCTGTGTGTAGAAATTAGCAACTGCCTGTATCATTTCCAGTTCCAGTGCTTACAATTCGGCATAGCTACCGCGCCAAGAGTCTTCTCGAAGATCGTGGTCGAGATGGTAGTGCACCTTCATACATCAGGTATTAATATCGTTCCCTATCTGGACGATTTTCTACTGATGGGTCCCTCGGCAAAAGCCCTGAAGGAAGATACTGCTCGATCAATCACCCTATTCAAGAGACTGGGGTGGATCGTGAACTTCCAGAAGTCTAGTGTTCTTTCGGAAACACAGAAGATATTCCTGGGGGTTCAGATAGAGTCCCAGACCCTATCCTTGCCACCACCCAGGAAGGAGAGTTTAGGACAGACAGTCCGTAAATACACAGGGAAGAAACAGATATCGGTGAGAAAAGGAATGAGACTGTTGAGCCTTATGACATCATGTATCCAGATTATTCCATGGGCCCAGGCGCATTCAAGAACATTGCAAAGGGCTGTTCTGGGCAATTGTGATGGAGCGGCGACCTCATTAGATGCCAAGATGCCTCTGTCATCAACAGTCGCCCGGTCTCTTCGCTGGTGGCTGTTGGCGTGCAATCTAAACACAGAATCCCAGTGGGTTCCCGAACCCTTCATTATCGTAGTCACAGATGCTAGCCAACTTGGTTGGGGAGCACAGGTAGGACAGCATCTATTGCAAGGGAAATGGGGCCCAGAAATTAGAAGCCAGACCTCAAACTTCAGGGAGCTTATGGCCATCTGGAAAGCGCTGTGCAGGTCACAAGGCACCCTAAGACAAACACGTTAAGGTCTTCTCAGATAACATGACTGCGGTCTCCCTTGTTAATCATCAGGGAGGTACCAGGAACTTCCATCTCCTGAAACTGACAGCCCGAATCTACCAGTGGGCCGAAGTTATTGTTACCTGTGCTACTGGGATCTGTAGTTCTAGGCTTCCTAGCAGCACAGCTCCACAGGAGGGGGAGGGTTAACTGATTGAGCTGGCTGGGTGCGGTACTTCCTGCTAGCCAATCTCCTGGGTCTGTGCTCACATATAAACCCAGCTCTTGGTCAGTCTGTGTCTGGAGTTCAAGGTGAGCAGGAGTGAAAGTGTCATGAATCCTTGGCTGGTGACATTTGCAGTGTGATCTGGTTCATGTCCGTTTGTACGTTTAAATTCTGTCAGTTTTGTGTTAGTTTGCTGTGTGACCTGCAGTCTGTGTAATGTCCTGTTGCAGCATGTGGTGAACTGTGTCCGGTTCTGCTGGACTCCTGGCTAGTGTAGGGACTAGCAGTATAACCAGGAGCCGTGAAGTGGCCTGCTAGCTTTCAACATCTTGTACAAAATGTCAACCAATACCTGGTATTTATATTCCGCTTCCAATCTGTTACTAGAGGTTGCATGTTGTATGCGGTGTATTCTGGGTCTGTCATGTGGCATGTGAATGCATCCTGTTCTGGTGCGTGGCTCCTACGATCAGCTAGGGCCCAGATCCAAAGACCGCTGGGCTGCCCTTATTGGTGCAATGTCCCCGCTTAGGTAGGGCCACGTCTACCTCCTTATAGCCAGGGCCAGTTGCCTGAAACCACTGTGTATCCCGTGTGACCCTGGTGAAATCTATATGCATATTGAGTCCCTTTGGTCATGATCGTGTGGGCCCTGTGCTTTGTTAGATGCCCACACGATCGTAACATAATGCCCCCCCCCCCCCACTTACAAAAGGGGGTGCACGCTATGTTCAGGTGTGGATTATGTTCAGGTGTGGATAGTCATGTTCTGAGGATGTTGTGTGTGTGAACAGTGACAGGTCCAGTGTCTGTGCAGGTGGCCAGACATCAGGTGAGGATAGTCCTGTTCTGAGGATGTTGGTGTTCATATGTATGGTAGACATTCTGTGTTGTAGTGTCTGTTGCATGCGGTTGTTGGAGCAAGTTTCCCCGTACTTCCCAGCAGATGGTTTGGACACCTGCTGTTCCTTCCCTTCCTGGCGTTCTGGGGTGGTGCACTCAGTAGGTGTGGTACGGTGACCGCGCAAGTGCAGCCACTCACAGGTTTCTCCTTTCCCTTGGCAGGTGCGGCCTCCGAACATCTGATTTTGTGTGCGTAGAGCAAGCTGGTGACGCTGGCCATGATTTTCCTTATAGCCAGATAGGCGTTCTGGCGGTCCTTCCCCTTGTACGGTGGGTGTGGTGGCTCCATACAGCTTTGGTGGCATGCATGTTGTGCCTGAGTTCCATCTCAGTCTGTATTCCTGTTCCGGGTCCGTTTTGCGGCGAGGTGCGCCCTGCGGACATAATTTGCTGTAGACCCCTATTTGGTATGTACCTTATCCTTTTCCCTTCTCCTGCTGACTGGCTGGCGTCTGCACTAGGCCTATGGATAAGTCCTGTGCACGCTATGTCAGTAGAGTGGGTTGCCCTACTCTCTCCCATTTTGCCATCTTTGCCTTGGTGTCAGGTCCTTTTAAGATAAATCCTGTACACGTGCGCGGTTTGGAGGAGTTGCATAATTTTTTTTTTTATGTTATGCTTAAAGGGTCCAGGGGCCCCTTTTTTAAAGGGGAGGTACTGTTACATGTGCTGCTGGGATCTGTAGTTCTAGGCTTCCTAGCAGCCCAGCTCCACAGGAGGGGGAGGGTTAATTGATTGAGCTGGCTGGGTGCGGTACTTCCTGCTAGCCAATCTCCTGGGTCTGTGCTCACATATAAACCCAGCTCGTGGTCAGTCTGTGTCTGGGGTTCAAGGTGAGCAGGAGTGAAAGCGTCATGAATCCTTGTCTGGTGAAGTTTGCAGTGTGATCTGGTTCATGTCCGTTTGTACGTTTAAATTCTGTCAGTTTATTAGCTTGCTGTGTGACTTGCTATCTGTGTCCTGTCCTGTTGCAGCGTGTGGTTAACTGTGTCAGGTTCTGCTGGACTCCTGGTTAGTGTAGGGACTAGCAGTATAACCAGGAGCCATGAAGTGGCCTGCTAGCTTTCAACATCTTGTACAAAATGTCAACCAATACCTGGTATTTATATTCAGCTTCCAATCTGTTACTAGAGGTTGCATGTTGTATGCGGTGTATTCTGGGTCTGTCATGTGGCATGTGAATGCATCCTATTCTGGTGCGTGGCTCCAACGATCAGCTAGGGCCCAGATCCGAAGACTGCTGGTTAGCACAGGGTCAGTTGCATGAATCCCGTGTGTGTCCCCTTTGGTCACGATCGTAACAGTTATGTTGCGGTCCCTAACAGCAGTCCACCTCAGAGGATCTCAGAACGTGACGGCAGACTACCTCAGCTGAAGACGCCTGGACCCAGGAGAGTGGTCCCTGAACCAAGAAGAGATTTCCGACGCATCGTGGACATCTGGGGCAGGCCACAAGTGGACCTGTTTGTGAGCGGGTCAAACGCAAAATGCCCGAAATACTTCTCCCTCAATCCAAGAGACAGCGCCGAGGGGATGGACGCTTTTCTCAGACCTGGTACATGGGTCTGGCCTACGCCTTCCCTCCCATTCCCCTTATCTCAAGGGTCTTGCAGAAGATCCGGAGGAGTCATGTGACCGTCATTCTAGTCGTCCCGTACTGGGAAAAGCGCACATGGTTTCCCCTTCTTCTAAACCTGGCTATCGCGGATCCAATCCAGCTCTCAGCCAGAGATCTCCTGTCACAGGGCCCAGTTCTGTGTCCCAACGTGCAGAAGCTTAAACTAACAGCCTGGGTGTTGAGGAATAGATGTTGCTAAGGCAAGGTCTGTCCGCCAGGGTAGTATCGACGCTGTGTCAGAGCTGCAAGCCGGTAACCACCGCCATTTATAATAGGATATGGAAGAAGTTTACTTCCTGGAGGAAGGCGGAAGTTTCCGACTTCGACACCTCAGTGACGGAGATTTTGGACTTCCTGGACAAAAATCTAAGCCCAGGGACCCTTAAAGTCCAGATCTCAGCCCTCTCGTGCTTTCTGGATCAGCCATTAGCCGAGCACAAATTAATCCGCAGGTTTATGAAGGCGGCGAAGAGGGTAAGGCCAGTAGTCCGTAGCACAGTACCCCCATGGGACTTAAACCTAGTGCTTAAAAGCCTCTGTAGGCCCCCTTTGAACCTATAGAACAATCGTCGATTAAAACACTAACCCTTAAAACGATAGGGTTCAACCATGTTTTCATACCTACAGGCCAGTTTAAGTTAACATTTTTGCTGTCCAATTTCCAAAAAAGTGGGCTATGAAATGCCCATACAAGGAAATAAATACTTACACTAGTAACACACACAGTATGCTCCTAGACAACTCATGGATATAACTTTTAAATCTTGCGTGACCACTTATCCCTTCTCTTGGAAGGTACAAAGGCTCAACCAGAGATCCATAGTTAGAGGCTGCGTTGAGTGGTTTTTATTAAGTGGCACGGACAGCATTTCAACCCTCAATAGTCATTTTCAACACCTTACACAGTGGGCCAGGCGACAATAGTTAGCCAAATCCCAAAGTTAGGTGTTTGTAGTCTCTAATCTTCACATTGGGAAGTGAGCACAGTGTCCTACACAGGCTGCATACATAGGGCTCCTGATGTTTGACTTGTCTTAGCATCTGAAAAGCTAGTTAAGGGGCCACAAACATTCTGGCTACTAGGAACACATTTGCAGCCTCAGTCCCCGTCCCCCCGTCCCCACAAGGAAGCACAAATAATCAAAATTTAAAAAAAAAAAAAAGGTAAAGGGGTTCCCTTGGCTAAGGGCCCCAAACGAGGTATTGGTTTACTACATTGCCCACCTTGACCGAACTGTTTTAAAGAGTGCCTCAATTTGAAAGGGCGTTTCCTATATGGAGCTCAAGGTGGGCAAGGTAGTACAAGCTCGCAATCCACATCAAGGATCCTCGTTATTTGCGAGTCCCTAACTAAGAGAATGTGCCAATAATAATCTAATTACAAAAAAAAAGGGCACAGCCAGTTTAAAATAAAATTACAATCTTGAGAAACCAGCTCATCGGCCTCCTCGAGCATGTTACAACTGCCACAGAAGTGCTCCCTGTGGAGATAGGAAATACTCCGTGAAGAGGTCCCTGACTAGGATAGCAGATTGTGCTGGCCTATCATACTGCACAGCCTCCTCCAAAACTTCGCCCCCAAAAGCAGTGGGTAAAGGATGCGCAACATTCAAAACTGTATCATGTTGCCGACAGAAATTATGTAGAATCGCACAGGCCCTAATTACCGCAGCCACATTGTCAGAAGCCAGCTGAATGGTACTTAGTAAGACTCACCAACGATTAGCGAGAATACCAAATGCACACTCCACATAAGGCCGGGCACGTGTGAGGCGGCAATTAAACACCTGCCTCCTGGTGCTAATGTTCCTGCGAGCAAAGGGCCGCATGACATTATTAGACAGGCCAAATGCCTCATCCGCCACAAAGACAAATGGGGCTTCTGTACCGGACGAGTCAGGAAGGGCCTGGGGCGCAGGAATAGAAAGCTGCTGTTCCCTCAACCGCCTACCCATTCTGGAAGTGCTGAAAATGCAAGCATCAGCAGCACTTCCAAAGGATCCAATATCAACCAGCAGGAATCGATAGTTACTGTCAGCAACAGCAAGGAGGACCACCGAAAAGAGCTGCCGATAGTTGAAATATTCGAGTTGCTTTGAGAAAGTCCCGCAGCACACCTTAGAAATGCACAGCTCGTGCAGAGGTTCAACAAAGGAAATGCCAAGCCACCTGTGGGACCACAGACCTCCAGTCCCAAGTAAACTCCAAATGAAGCGGCAGCATCAATGGTGTAGAAAACATATCAATAAATTTATTGCTCCATAAAAAATGGCGACGTTTCGACTAGAAGAGTCTTTTTCAAGATAGTTGAAATATTGAGACCCCGAGTTAGGTGGCTTCTGGACACGAATATGCTTCCCGTCGAACGCCTCAATGCAGTTTGGGAACTGTGCAGCGCTCATAAATCCCTCTGTGACGTCCAGCCAATCTTGACGAGAGGGAGGAGCCATCACCAAAGGTACAAGACACTGCCAAAGGACGTCACAGGTCTCCCTGACGATTCCACCAAGGGTAGAGCGGCCAATCAAGAAAGTCACATGCTGCGAAGCATACGGATTCCCAGTAGCCAAAAATCTGTGGGAGGAGAAAACAAAAATTACTAAGAAGGTAATAACTTTGAAACATGAAAGTAACTTTCCATATATCGAACTGCATCATTAGCAAACATACTAAACATATACTCAGACGATTGGAAAACATTGTACATTTGCGCCCT
This sequence comes from Eleutherodactylus coqui, assembly GCF_035609145.1. NCBI lineage: Eukaryota > Metazoa > Chordata > Amphibia > Anura > Eleutherodactylidae > Eleutherodactylus > Eleutherodactylus coqui. The sequence continues at coordinate 143,361,375 of NC_089846.1, forward strand.
GGCTTTTCGTATACCTCTTCGTTTGATCGAAAAACATGTTCACAATATTAACCATCTGTCCAAGGTAAGCTGATGGTCTGACAAAACAACTTAGGCGCAACATAAAGTATTTACCCAACACAAGGAGGTTTGATGCCCCCCCCCCCCTCCTCCCACACACACACACACACACAAAAAGGTGACAGAACAATGGTCGCACAGAAATGCCAAAAAAAAAAAAAAACACATACATTGTAACTGGAGATGAGCGAGCACCAAAATGCTCGGGTGCTCGTTACTCGGGACGAAATTATCGCGATGCTCGAGGGTTCGTTTCGAGTAACGAACTCCATTGAAGTCAATGGGCGACCCGAGCATTTTTGTATATCGCCGATGCTCGCTAAGGTTTTCATTTGTGAAAATCTGGGCAATTCAAGAAAGTGATGGGAACGACACAGAAACGGATAGGGCAGGCGAGGGGCTACATGTTGGGCTGCATATCAAGTTCCCAGGTCCCACTATTAAGCCACAATAGCGGCAAGAGTGGGAAACAACTTTTACTTCTGAAAAGCCCTCATTAGCAATGCATACCTTAGCTAAGCACCACACTACCTCCAACAAAGCACAATCACTGCCTGCATGACACTCTGCTGCCACTTCTCCTGGGTTACATGCTGCCCCCCCCCCCCCCCCCCCCCGCACGACCCAGTGTCCACAGCGCACACCAAACTGTCCCTGCCCAGCCTTCAGCTGCCCTCATGCCACGCCACCCTCATGTCTATTTATAAGTGCGTCTGCCAGAGGAAAAGCAGGCACACACTGCAGAGGGTTGGCACGGCTAGGCAGCGACCCTCTTTAAAAGGGGCGGGGCGATAGTCCATAATGCTGTACAGAAGCAATGAGAAATCCAATCCTGTGCCACCTCCATCTGGAGCTGCACACGTGGGCATAGCAATGGGGAAGCTATGTGCCACACACTATTCATTCTGTCAAGGTGTCTGCATGCCCCAGTCAGACCGCGTTTTTTTATAAATAGTCACAGGCAGGTACAACTCCGCAATGGGAATTCCATGTGCACCCACAGCATGGGTGGCTCCCTGGAACCCTCCGGCGGTACATAAATGTATCCCATTGCATTGCCCATGACAGCTGAGGTAACGTCGTGCTTAATGCAGGTGGGCTTCGGCCCACACTGCATGCCCCAGTCAGACTGGGGTTCTTTAGAAGTGGACACATGCAGTTACAACTCCGTGTGGACCGAAGCATGGGTGGGTGCCAGGAAGCCACCGGCGATACATAAATATATCCCATTGCAGTGCCCAACACAGCTGAGGTAATGTCGTGCTTAATGCAGGTGGGCTTCGGCCCACACTGCATGCCCCAGTCAAACTGGGGTTCTTTAGAAGTAGACACATGCAGTTACAACTCCCTGTGGACCCACAGCATGGGTGGCTCCCTGGAACCCACCGGCGGTACATAAATATATCCCATTGCAGTGCCCAACACAGCTGATGTAACGTCAGCTGTAATGCAGGTGGGCAAAAAATTAATTGGATTACACTGTAGGCGAGGCCCCCAAAAACTGGTGTACCAACAGTACTAATGTACCTCAGAAAAATTGCCCATGCCCAACCAAGAGGGCAGGTGAAATCCATTAATCGCTTTGGTTAATGTGGCTTAATTGGTAACTAGGCCTGGAGGCAGCCCAGTTAAAATAAAAATTGGTTGAGGTGAAAGTTTCAACGCTTTAATGAGCATTGAAATGTATAAAAATTGTTTAGAAAAATTATATGACTGAGCCTTGTGGGCCTAAGAAAAATTGCCCGTTCGGCGGGATTACGTGAGGTTTCAGGAGGAGGAGCAGGAGGAATATTATACACAGATTGATGAAGCAAAAAGGTCCCCGTTTTTGATGGTGATAGAGAACGATGCTTCCATCCGCGGGTGCAGCCTACGTATTGCTTAGGTATCGCTGCTGTCCGCTGGTGAAGAAGAGAAGTCTGGGGAAATCCAGGCTTTGTTCATCTTGATGAGTGTAAGCCTGTCGGCACTGTCGGTTGACAGGTGGGTATGCTTATCCGTGATGATTCCCCCAGCCACACTAAACACACTCTCTGACAAGATGCTAGCCGCAGGACAAGCAAGCACCTCCAGGGCATACAGCGCGAGTTCAGGCCACGTGTCCAGCTTCGACACCCAGTAGTTGTAGGGGGCAGAGGCGTCACCAAGGACGGTCGTGCGATCGGCTACGTACTCCCTCACCATCCTTTTATAGTGCTCCCGCCTATTCAGCCTTGACTGGGGACCGGTGACAGTCTTGCTGGGGAGCCAGAAAGCTGGCAAAGGCCTTGGAGAATGGTCCCCTGCCTGTGCTGTACATGCTGCCTGATCTCTGCGCCTCCCCTGCTACCTGGCCCTCGGAACTGCGCCTTCGGCCACTAGCGCTGTCGGATGGGACGTTTACCATCAGTTTGTCCACCAGCGCCCTGTGGTATAGCATCATTCTCGAACCCCTTTCCTCTTCGGGAATGAGAGTGGAAAGGTTCTCCTTATACCGTGGGTCGAGCAGTGTGTACACCCAATAATCCGTAGTGGCCAGAATGCGTGTAACGCGAGGCTCACGAGAAAGGCATCCTAACATGAAGTCAGCCATGTGTGCCAGGGTACCTGTACGCAACACATGGCTGTCCTCACTAGGAAGATCACTTGCAGGATCCTCCTCCTCCTCCTCCGGCCATACACGCTGAAAGGATGACAGGCAAGCAGCATGTGTACCCTCAGCAGTGGGCCAAGCTGTCTTTTCCCCCTTCTCCTCATGCTCCTCCCCCTCCTCCTCCTCCTCAACGTGCTGAGATATAGACATGAGGGTGCTCTGACTATCCAGCGACATACTGTCTTCCCCCGCCTCCGTTTCCGAGTGCAAAGCGTCTGCCTTTATGCTTTGCAGGGAACTTCTCAAGAGGCATAGCAGAGGAATGGTGACGCTAATGATTGCAGCATCCCCGCTCAGCATCTGGGTAGACTCCTCGAAGTTTCCAAGGACCTGGCAGATGGCTGCCAACCAGGCCCATTCTTCTGTAAATAATTGAGGAGGCTGACTCCCACTACGCCGCCCATGTTGGAGTTGGTATTCACTATAGCTCTACGCTGCTCATAGAGTCTGGCCAACATGTGGAGCGTAGAGTTCCACTGTGTGGGCACGTCGCTCAGCAATCGGTGCACTGGCAGATGAAACCGATGTTGCAGGGTCCGCAGGGTGGCAGCGTCCGTCTTGGAGTTGCGGAAATGTGCGCTGACCCGGCGCACCTTTCCGAGCAGGTATGACAAGTGTGGGTAGCTTTTCAGAAAGCGCTGAACCACCAAATTAAAGACATGGGCCAGGCATGGCTCGTGCGTGAGGCTGCCGAGCTGCAGAGCCGCCACCAGGTTACGGCCGTTGTCACACACAACCATGCCCGGTTGGAGGCTCAGCGGCGCAAGCCTGCGGTCGGTCTGCTCTGTCAGACCCTGCAGCAGTTCGTGGGCCGTCTGCCTCTTCTCTCCTAAGCTGAGTAGTTTCAGCACAGCCTGCTGACGCTTGCCCACCGCTGTGCTGCCATGCCGCGCCACACCGACTGCTGGCGATGTGCTGATGCCGATACATCTTGATTGCGAGACAGAGATTGCGTAGGAGGAGGAGGAGGGTGGTTTAGTGGAGGAAGCATACACCGCCGAAGATACCACCACCGAGCTGGGGCACGCAATTCTGGGGGTGGGTAGGACGTGAGCGGTCCCAGGCTCTGACTCTGTCCCAGCCTCCACTAAATTCACCCAATGTGCCGTCAGGGAGATATAGTGGCCCTGCCCGCCTGTGCTTGTCCACGTGTCTGTTGTTAAGTGGACCTTGGCAGTAACCGCGTTGGTGAGGGCGCGTACAATGTTGCGGGAGACGTGGTCGTGCAGGGCTGGGACGGCACATCGGGAAAAGTAGTGGCGACTGGGAACTGAGTAGCGCGGGGCCGCCGCCGCCATCATGCTTTTGAAAGCCTCAGTTTCCGCAAGCCTTTACGGCAGCATCTCCAGGCTGATCAATTTGGCAATGTGCACGTTTAACGCTTGAGCGTGCGGGTGCCTGGCTGCGTACTTGCGCTCGCGCTCAAACAGTGGCGCTAGCGACGTCTGGACGCTGCGCTGAGAGACATTGCTGGATGGGGCCGAGGACAGCGGAGGTGAGGGTGTGGGTGCAGGCCAGGAGACGGTAGTGCCTGTGTCCTCAGAGGGGGGTTGGATCTCAGTGGCAGGTTGGGGCACAGGGGGAGAGGCAGTGGTGCAAACCGGAGGCGGTGAACGGCCTTCGTCCCACCTTGTGGGGTGCTTGGCCATCATATGCCTGCGCATGCTGGTGGTGGTGGCTCCCCAACTGATCTTGGCGCGACAAAGGTTGCACACCACTGTTCGTCAGTCGTCAGGCGTCTCTGTGAAAAACTGCCACACCGTTGAGCACCTTGACCTCTGCAGGGTGCCATGGCGCGAGGGGGCGCTTTGGGAAACAGTTGGTGGATTATTCGGTCTGGCCCTGCCTCTACCCCTGGCCACCGCACTGGCTCGGCCTGTGCCCACACCCTGACTTGGGCCTCCGCGTCCTCGCCCGCGTCCACGTCCTCTAGGCCTACCCCTACCCCTCAGCATGGTGTATTACCAGTAGTGCAGGAACAGAACGCTGTAATTAAATGTGCCGCTTATTGGCCTGTGGTTGGAGGCTGACTTCGCTTACGGAACGCCAGGAAATAATTTTGCACAAGCCTGCTGTAACACTTAGCTGGCTGCGTATGAATTTGGAGAACTACTACACCCAGCAGAGACCCAGAACACTGAGGACAGTCACAGGCAGCCCAAATAGATTTTTTTCCCCAAATGTTTTTGCAAAGGCCCACTGCCTATATTCAATCAATATGTCTTCTGTCCCTGCCTAACCACCACTTCTGGCCCTGGAGTATTACTGCAGGGCGCAATGCTCTGCACGGCCGATATACCAAAAAAAAAATGTGCAACAGTGCAAAATGCAGCCTCCACACTACTGCACACGGTTAGATGTGGCCCTAAGAAGGACCGTTGGGGTTCTTGAAGCCTAAAATACTCCTAACACTCTCCCTATAGCAGCTCCACCAAGATAGCACTTTCCCTCCTCTATGTCAGAATGCATCTGTGGCGAGCCGCGGGAGGGGCCGATTTATATACTCGGGTGACACCTGATCTCCCCAGCCACTCACTGCAGGGGGGTGGTATAGGGCTTGAACGTCGCAGGGGGAAGTTGTAATGCCTTCCCTGTCTTTCTATTGGCCAGAAAAGCGCGCTAACGTCTCAGAGATGAAAGTGAAAGTAACCCGAACATCGCGTGGTACTCGTCACGAGTAACGAGCATCTCGAACACGCTAATACTCGAACGAGTATCAAGCTCGGACGAGTACGTTCGCTCATCTCTAATTGTAACTAAACAAAACCCGGTTGTATTACTGCTGTAAGATCGTGCAATTATCGCGAAGCCATCAACGCACTATTAATATTTGATGCATGGTCACAGATCCACCATCACTTTATGAGGAGCTCACAGCGGAACACAGATGAGACTATTTATTCTGCTGCATCACGCTCCCTTGATACAGACTACATCAAGTGCTGTCACACACCGCAGCAAGATGTGGCAAACAAAGGACACCAATACTAAAAAAGGCATCAGGAAGGGGTGGGGCCGCTGCAATGACCAAGGGCCTTCGCTAATAAAGGTGGCTTATAATTGGACTTTCAGGGCATTTCCAACAAAGATGAAAGCAGGTAGACATTTTGCGTTGGTAATGAAGGAAAGGCCAAACCAGATGTGCCCTCGCTATGGAGCTTGTGATGATGTATCAACTGTAGATACTAAGGTTTGCTAATGTGCAGGTACATCAAAGACGCAGACTAAGGGCAAACATGTATAGACAAAGCTACAAAGGCTACACAGGGGACTTACTGCTGAGTGACCAGGAGTCTTTCCTCAGCAGAGATACTGTCACGCATGTTGGTATCTGTGTGTGTGTAATCCCGGCACGCACCACCTCCAGAAGTTCATCGAACATGGTGACCGACAAACAACAAAAGGCAATGAACTTGTCCAGGTACTGCCTCAGGTACGCATACAGGGAGTGAAACAGCCCAATACGTTCACGCTGCTCCACCATCGGATGCACCCAGTACCTACTAGTCCTCCTCCTCCTCCTGACCTGCCCAGGACTATCGCTAGCCCTAGGATGGTCACTAGCAAGGTAGCCAAACACATCCTCTGGCAGGCAAGCAGTAAGCCTACATACATGCAACATCAACCAGGTAAAGAAAATATCATCATTCGACGACATCTCTCCAACTCCAGTAATGCCACGCACATCCAGGTCTAACCAGAAGCAGAATGAAGAACAGGCCTCATTAGCAGCTATTTATAACACCTTGGAGTGGGCTGCAGCATGATTACATGCACCACGCAAAAGTTCCGAAAAAGTTCCGGCCGATCAAAGATTCATGCGCATTTTGATTCGCACGGCGATTTTACTCAGGTCAGACGGACGTTTTGCTGATAAACGCTGCTAGGTGCAGATTTTTCGACAAAACGCAGGCCTCGGTCACGCGATTTTTTTGGAGCGCATCCGCAAATCGCGCAAAAAAAGCCCATGTGACTGAGCCCTTATACTGAATGCATGTTTGAAAAACTTTAATTTTTTTTAACCATTTAGGAGACGTACAAATTTAACATTACTTTTCCGCTATCCATCGGATAGCGCCAATTGCATTGCCGGGGGGGGGGAGGGGGGGGGGGACTTCCCGCTGCCCAAGATGACAGCTCCATGCTGTCGGCTACCTGCAGGCAACAACAGCATGGAGCTGTCACATCCTCAGCCAAGAGGGCTTTAATTCAAAGAGGATGTATGTTTTTATGTCCTTCAGGATTAAAGCCCACTTAGCTAGGATGTAAAAAGGCAATGGGGCCGTCACTAAGGGGTTAATTTGTTCACCAGTCGTATTTAGTGATTGGGCCATGATGTGTATGGTATATGTGGAGTTTGTAGTACTCCCAATGAAAAGACATCGTTCATATTAATCTGCCCAGAATAGTAGTTCAATATTACCCGCCTGCTTACCCAGCGGCATGCACGCCACCCGGTAACCACCGTGTGTCACATAGCTGTGACAGCATCAGGGGGCGTGTCACCGGGTGGAGTCACACTGTCCTCCTTGTGAGTGACATCTTCTTCACCTAATGGAGCACAGTTATATGCAATGGATGCCGTGCTGTGGACCCACAGGTGTCCCCACAGCAGCATATTGTTCACGCCGAGTGCACCAGTTCTGGATGTGCATTGCCTGTATTCAGCCAACCATGGTTGCGTCCCTGTATCCTGGCAACCAACATGTATCACATGATGGTAGCGGTAGCAGGAACGTGCGCTGCGGGCAGAGTCCACCACACCTCCGTGTGGACTTAGTGACCATTATTCCATTATGCAGGGGGCGTATCTAGGATAGTATGACTCCGTTGTGGATAAACATCCACCACTGGAGACCCTGGAATCTCATTTGTAACTCATACGGGAGATATCTGAGGCAATACATAGATCATGATCAGTAATACATCAGTGGTGGATAGAACGGATTCCCGTGGATCACCCTGTGCTTGGCACCTGTCCACGAGCAGAGAATCATTGCGATTCTCCACTCGCGGTGGGCAATTCGCAGCATGCTGCGAATTTCCCTGATTCTCCGTGGTCAGCCTATCTATTAGATAGGGCTGACCGGCGGAGATTCGCTCCTGCTCCGGAATACTGCATCGCTCGTGGACAGTCGGCCTAAGAGTCACTCAGTATCACCCCTTCTGATATTTGTTTTAATCAGCTCAATACCCTGGAAGCATATGGCCTCGGGATTGCTTCCACGTTTGTCTCATATGTGATCCGCAACAGGGGTAGTCTCCTTTCTTCGGATATTTCCAATATGGCCGAGTATGCGCCGTCGTAGTTGTTTTCTCGTCTTTCCCACGTAATTGCATGGGCAAGAGCAAGTTGTGGGGTATACCACATTCGTCGTGCGGCAATTGATAAAATCTCTGATTTGGAAATTTTCTCCCGTTGTTGCACTGGTAAATCTCAACCCTTTCAGTAGAAATATGCATGCTGCACAGCCTGAGCACTTAAAAGTTCCAGGGGGTTTCTTAAAGTTCAACCACGTAATTGTTTTATAATGACAAGCCAGTCTCGTCTTATTAGGCACTCACTCATGGCAGCTCTGGGAGCCTTTAGAAGGTCCGAGGCTACATAACACCTAGGTGGTACTTTAGGATCTCATTGCAGGAGGGCCGTTAGGGGAATTTTAAGGTTAACGGCCACAATCTGAGTTATCTCCATCTATGGCTGTTGTGGACAGGTGTCAGCTGTCAAAGATGGCTGAACCCACTGTCGGCTCGGCTCCCCAACCTGCTCGATACAGGCACCTGATGTGTACCGTATATGTACACATCTGGTGGGTTGGAAGAGTTGGGAACAGTTTAATGGGGTTTATCCAGGACTAGAATAAAAGGTCTCCTGTTTTCCCAGAAACAGATGTGATTGTTCTCAGTGTGAAAAACCAAGTAATCTTGTAGATATGATACCTTTTAATTGCTCTACTGGCTAAAACAGTAGCAAACCTTTTTAGTTTTTCCCAGAAACAGAGCCACATCTATCCATAAGATTGAATGAGATGCAGTACCACACACTGCCCGTGGATAGATGTGGCACTATTTCTGGAAAAATAGCAGACCCACTTTTTTTAGTCCTGTTTCATGAAGATAACCCCTTTTAATATGACCTGTTGAGGTAATTAGGACATATGCAGATCATGGACGGGGTCCTATGTTCAGGACCCTCTGTATGAGCCCAAGCAGCACCCTGGCTGGTCCAACCTGTCCATGTATGGCAAGGTCGGTCGGCCATCCATTAGAATATTTGGCATATAATACCACAAGGGAAGCATATATGACTGGCTGCAGCTTCCCGTGGCAGACCAGCATTAACCCCTTAAAGAACCCTTCCTGAGTATTCCCCTATATTAGTAGAACATCAAATAAGTGTTTCTCCAAATCCTTTTAGTCCAATTCCTCCAAGAAGTAAAGTAAGAATGACACGATGGCCATGAAGTAGGTCAGTCCTCCCTGGAGGTGGTGTGTGTGGGGTAACTGTAGCATGTTTCGGGGGGAATACACAGAAGTCTGCAGAACTACTGCGAATCGCTGAGTCTCAGCAGGGGGATGTATATTTTCTGATAGGACGCAAGTGGGATTAAGAGATCAGTCACATTGCTGCATCCCTGCGCTGCCCCCCTCTCCCATCTGTCTGTCTCTGTCTCTCATGGAAGATCTGATCGGAGATGGATTCGTCCCCCCTACACCAAGGCTACCTCAAGAAATATGGTGAGTGGGGTGGTGAGCAGACAATGGGGTAACGGTAGGGACAGACATCACATCGCTTCGTAGAATACAAGGAGATCAGGTTTCTGGAGCAGATGTTATATAACACAACATCTGGAGGATGGTGTCACAGTACAGGGGATTGTCAGTGTATATCTGTTAGAGAGGATGTATAGTCCTCCCGCGGGTATAAGTGTATCATATGGCTACATTTTCAAGAGCGGTTCGGAGGGGAGGATTGCCTGTTCCTAATGCTGGGAGTTGTAGTATTGCAGGGAGACTGTCTTTAGTTATATTCATATAGCAGTCTCCAGGGGAATGCTGGACCGATACCTTGCATTCGCACCTTTTACCGGTGGATATATTGCATAAAGGGCCTCTTTTAAGGGTTAAAATTTTGATTGCTGACATTAAATGCAACATATTATGTAACAGAGGAAATGTACTAATTTTAAGAGATTTCATCACGGCGTATGGGACTATGAAGCTGCGCAGAATTTCTGCAGAGAGAAGCACTGGACTTGTAGGAAATATATGTCAGAGCAACCTATGTTTCAACGCATTTACGCCAGAAATTTATTATTTTTATATTTTATTTTAAATTAGGCTTAGTTGCAATACCAGACACAACCTATGGACGAGAATGGCACTGTTTCTGGAGAAAAGCAGCCATTTTCTAATCTCATACAACCCATTTAATGTATCATGTTATTTTGTCTGCAAACATTACAGCGTATGTAGATAGATAGATAGTGCCCATAATTACTGCACAAATGCCAGCCTTAGGTTAGATGGCACCCAGTGTGAAATGCTTTTTGGTTATTATATATATTGCACGCATTTGCAGTCTGCCTTTTTTCTGCTTGGGCAGAAAGCAGCAAGATAAAGCATAACTATAACACAGCTAAGTGAATACTATACCAGAACCAATCTCACAACATAACTATAGCACCAGAACCAAGCTCATAACATAAGACCCCAACAAAGTTTATAACATAGATACAACAACAAAGCCAGGATTGGTACAGAAATATAGAACCAGAACCAAGTTAAAACATAAATACAACAGCAGAACTTAGTGATTGTGTTGGAGGGCAGCAATAGGCTGACAATGTCACCTCAGAACATCAGAGGAGGATGATTCATGTACCTCCACAAGACGCTGTCATATAGAGGAAGATCACCTCAGCCTACATAAGTCTAATGCCCCCCACCACGAGGTGAAGGCCCGTGTTCTGTGCGAACGCATAGGACGCATAAAGCTAAGGCAGCTGTGGTCATAATTTGCAAGTATCCTAACTACTTATTATTTAGAGGTAGGACATTAGTAGTCATATGTATAATATGATGAACTGGTACAGTATATGTTAGGCCCCCCTCACAGTAGCATATTTGTGGCCCTATGCTGTCTATGGCCCCAGGCCCCAGGGCTATGAGGACATACACATTGAAAAAACTCATTGCATGTCCTATTCCTGTCCGTATCATGGATAACCAATAGAACATGCCAATGTGATGTGTGCTTGTAAATCAGAGAGCACATAGACGGGTGTTTCTGTGCTGTCTAGGGATGAGCGAGTATACTCGCTAAGGCACTACTCGCTCGAGTAATGTGCCTTAGCAGAGTATCTCCCCGCTCGTCCCGAAAGATTCGGGTGCCGCCGCGGGGCGGGGAGCTGCGGGGGAGAGCAGGGAGGAACAGAGGGGAGATCTCTCTCTCCCTCTCTCCCGCCCGCTCTCCCCTGCTCCCCGCCGCAACTCACCTGTCAGCCGCAGCGGCACCCGAATCTTTAGAGACGAGCGGGGAGATACTCGTCTAAGGCACATTACTCGAGCGAGTAGTGCCTTAGCGAGTATACTCGCTCATCTCTAGTGCTGTCCCATGCGAGTTGCACTCAAGCCTCTCAAGTGCGACGTGCATTCACAGCTAGTGTGCACCTAACCTTGCACAAGTGATGCATGACTTAAAGGGCTGGTGCCAAGTTTTACACTTATCGCCTATTGACAGTGTAGGGAATAAGTGTCTGATCAGTGTGGGTCCAAATAGTGGGACCCCAGCTGACGATAAGAACAGGACTGCCATGTTTTCCCCTGTGTGAATGGAGCAGTGACCAAGCATGTCCGCTGCCACTTCATTAATCTCCATGGGACTAAGGGAGATTGATCAGTGTAGGGCAATTGAACACCTGCTGCCAAGTTTCCCTGTAGATTACATCTGATTGCTGTGGGTCTTAGCAACCAATGATAATCTTATGCGAGAAGGAACCTTTTAACAAAAAAGAGTTTTCAAAGTGGACAACCCCTTTAAATTCTCTGCTCTGTGACATACAGCAAGCAAGTTAAAATGTTCTGGACATTATGGTTGAATATTGCAGATAATATAAGATATTACTCTCCATTAAGTTTTAGAGACTCCTCAGAAGCTGCTGAGAAGGTTTAGAATGGTGGTGGTACGTGCCATTCAGAATGTCACCCCTTGCGACCACTCTATGGGTACATGGCATATAATCCGGTTTCGCCTCCCACTTTTGCTCAGTGCCTGGGTATATTATATGTTCTGTGGAAGATTAGTTTCACTGCTACAGATATAATTGCGTTTTAATCCATGGGAACTGCTTCTGAGCTCTGGGAATGTTTTGTAATCCACGGAGCACGTCCAAAGGCTTGGATTTAATATGAGAAAGAGATGTAGTGACAGACAGATGTGTTTGCAAATTCAGGCGCACAAATGTGATGATGTTCAGTGTGATGAGAACAAATTTAAAGGGACAGTGACAAAATCTTACTCCTAGAGGAAAAGTGCATAATGACTAGAGATGAGCGAACGTACTCGGTAAAGCACTACTCGTCCGAGTAATGTGCTTTATCCGAGTACCTCCCCGCTCGTCCTGAAAGATTCGGGGAGCGCCGCTGCTGACAGGTGAGTTGCGGCGGGGAGCGGGGCAGAGCGGGCGGGAGAGAAGGAGAGAGAGATCTCCCCTCCATTCCTCCCAGCTCTCCCCTGCATCTCCCCGCCCTGCGGCGCTCCCCGAATCTTTCAGGACGAGCGGGGAGATACTCGGATAAAGCACATTACTCGGACGAGTAGTGCTTATCCGAGTACGTTCGCTCATCTCTAATAATGACAGCTTTAACTCAATTGCTTTTATTCGCTCTTGTATTCATAACCATATCAAAGGATATGTGCACTTTTATAACCAATTTCCTTATTTCTAGAAGAAAAATTAAACAGCTTTTCAAATAGTCTAGATTAAATAACACATGCTGTTTATAGCTCCTATGCAATCTATGTGTTCCCATGATTACAGATAAACCTAGCCTTACATTAGATGATGCTCTGTTGGCATCTGGCCCTATATGGTGTAGGGGTCATAGAATGCTCCAGTAACGATATCATATAGTGCCTGATAATCAGCGCTATACTGTATTGTGCCCAATCAATCATATATTGCCACGTTGCCCAAAAGCAATTCCATACAGATGACTAAATAATAATGCCATATAGTGCTGCCACCACCATGCACAACAAAAATAACATGACCCGGGTATAGCAGAGTTGTTTCCAGCTGTAGCCTTCAAACCTTTTATGAACTACCAATCACCACCTCCTATGCCGAATAATGACGGACAGCTTATCTTTTTGGATAATTTGGCCACAGCAGCCATTTTATTCCAAACAAAATTTACATATAATTAGCATAGAATTAACCCAATTCAACCATCAACAATAATTAACATTCCCCACCAAAGAAGGGAGGTCCTTAGAGCCCCAAAATCTGTCACCTCACCATTTAAGGGAAATATCCTAATTGCCTCCAGCCGCACTCCAGCTAACTCAGGAGAACCAATATCCCAACTTCCTCCAGCCGCACAGCTATCGACTCAGAGACCCACTAGCCTTTACACAGCTAGACACACCACCATCTGTGCAAGGACTCTGCCCTGTCAGAGCCAAGAGGTGACAGACCCAACAGCAACGATTAATCAAAGGGAGGAAGTTGGCTATTCACCCCTTGCCTTTCCCCCCAACCAAATTTTATACTGACTCCAAGGACCCCCACACCCGCTATGCCAAGCACGGCTTGACAACCTCCAGCCTGCGCCGCACCCCACAAAACCACAGCTTCATTGATCCCCTCTTGGATTGCCAATGACCAAAGGTGAATGCCCACATCATTCAAATGCACACCATTACTCCTCCAAAAATTCCTGTGTCAGGATTGCAGATCCAAATACCGAACAGACACATCTCCATTACATATCACAAATCCCTAAATCTCCCTATTTTATTTTACTCGAGCCTTGTTCAACCTTCCTATCGACCACACATTGCGCCACGACTTACGCCGCACAATTGCCGACCAAACCACTATCAACCCCGGATATGACTTTAAAGTTAACAAAATATCATAACAAATGTCTCGCGACAGCTCCCGAAACGGCTTATGCAAATCATTCCCCTCAACAATACAGCACCAAAATATCCGGAAATCTATCCAAACTCACAAAATGCTGAAAATTTGGCGAAACCCTACACTATGCCATCCCGCGCAACCCAATCCACCTTTTCACTGCCACGTTCCTAGCAAACTTCAACTGTCTTCCATTAGGGCAGATGTCTGTCCTCTCACCGCCCCAATAAACGTAGGAATGGCCCATAATCCACACTAAGCTCGGGCGATGATCACGTCCTCCATATATAAGCCACCCCTATCCTTTTTCTGGGACAAACCAACTTTCCCAACCATAGAGCCCCAAAGAATGCCAGGAAAAAAGCAACTTTAAATATGTAAAGACTTTTCAAAACTCCTCTCACAAATTTTATCCAATACCAGCCCCAATTGCTCCAACAATTTGGACGACAAAGGTCTCTGTTTGTCCAGTCTCCCCTTTCCCTTGCTGAAACCTTTCGGGGTCTGACCTACTAAAAACTTTTTTGTCACATCCTTTTCCCCCCGTAATTTAAAGCCAAAAGCCAAGGCCGCAATACAATGGTGAACCTTAGCAACAGACCAGCCCGCTTTAGAAGCATTTCCCAACCAACAGAATAAGGCTCCCGCTCTATTGTCAGCCGCCATATGTCCCCCAATTCCAGTAACCCGAAGCATAATATTGTTAGCCCGCCGAGCCCTAAGTATCTCCTACTGCAAGGCCTGCAGTTTATCCTCTGGCAACCTGCATTCTATAGCCTCCGTGTCGATGGTGATGCCCAGAAAATTAAGACATGTTAAAGGGTCCTATGTCTTGTCAGAAACCAATGGAACCCCAAAACCTTGTGCCACCCACTTAACCGTTGTCAGAACGGCCCAACAAATCATAGTAAAACATCATCCAGGTAATGGATCACCGAACCAGCAAAGCTCATGATTAGAGATGAGCGAACACGTTCGGCCCCGCCCCTTTTTCGCCCGAACACCGAACTTTGCGAACACTTCAGTGTTCGGGCGAAAAAGTTCGGGGGCCGCCGTGGCAGCGCGGGGGGGTGCGGCGGGGAGTGGGGGGGAGAGGGAGAGAGAGAGGGCTCCCCCCTGTTCCCCGCTACTGCCGCCCGCGCCGCCGCGCATCTCCCCGCCCCCCGGCGGCACCCGGACCTTTACGCGCGAGCACTGCAGTGTTCGGCAAAGCCGGTGTCCGGGTGCGGATGTGTCCGTAACGGACATGTTCGCTCATCTCTACTCATGATCTATGCCATCATTGACCGATGCCCCCTTTGGGTATGATGAATGATAAATCAACTGAAATTTATTCAGCTCCTATTTGGGGACTACGCCTAACGGTGAAAATATAAAATCTGAAAAAGGAGGTTCCCTAAAAGGTCCATGCGACCCAAGATCACCTGCTTCCCCATTTTTTTTGTAATGATTGTCGGATATCTAAGGGCTGACTAAAGGGTTTTTTGTAAAAAAAAAGATGACAAAATGTCCCAGGGAAGAAATTGTAAAACCATCACGGAAGCCCAATAACAACAACTCGATTTTAACTTTATCCGGATATCTATTTAGAAATGGTACTATCTCTGCCAGCTTCACCGGTGTCCTCCCGTTTTTTTAGAACTAGCTGGCCCCTTCCTCTTCCTAAAACATCTTGTTGCCCCATGTGATCTTGCATTACACTGTGCACAGACGTGTTTAAACCTGCAATTCTCCCCAAACTTGCATTGGCCCTCATTAAATTGCCAACATAATCCCGGTTTGTGCCCCGATGATTGCCCAGATTGGCCTGAGGCCTGTGAACCATTGGTCAAGCCTGAAGACCCAGCTCAGCCCTAAAAAGGCTGCCCGTACCGCACCAGGGCCATTACCCTTAGCCAAAGGTCTATATTTTTCTAATATCATCTGATAGAAGGGTGAACCACTTTCTTCTGCCTGAACTGCTCGTCATACTGCAGCCAGATCTTCCCCTCCATACACTCTATACACCTCCCCGATTGAATCTATATAGCAAAAAAGCGGCCAGTTTGTAATCGTCTGCGGAATCAAGCTCCATCTTCTCTACTCCTCCTCCTCCTCCTCCTTTTTATATTCTGTCCTTCTCCCTGTGTCCAAATTGAATTTTTCCAAAGGGAGGAAAAAGAATATCTCCACGTATTCCTTGTGCCACATTTTTTCTCTAACCTACTTCTTAAAATGTGTTCCCAACGGATTCTCAAAAAAAACATAAACCTCTCCCTTTGCTCTGTTGTCTTACCGGATCTCATCCCCATCTTTTTCTGTCTACACCACGACCGTCACCCCCGAAGTCTGCTGCACCTCTAATGTCACCACTGCGCTCACACAGGAAACTTTACCCCTATACATTGCAGGAAGCGACAGGGACGTCCAGGCTGAAATAGGAGATGGGACAGGTCCCCTCTCCTGCCTGCTTAACAGCACACCCCAAAATTGCCCTGAAATCATGCACCGCACTGCGTGCATTCAAACCAGCTCCCTCGCCTCCAAAACCTCCACCTAAACTGTCCCCAGCGAGCGTTAGCTGACTGTCTAAATTAAATGGACAAGACATGAAATTATACTCACTTGGCTGCACAAGAGCTGTGATCCCACCAGCCACCGTCCCTGCATCCCAACTGGCCGTCTTCTTTTCCTCTTCACGTCCCTGCCAGACCATACGAAACCCAGACCGTCTGCGATGACTCTGCTGCTCCTGCAGCCGATCCCAACCTTCTTGAAAACAAATCCTTCCCCTATGCCGCTGGACCAACCGATTGCTGTCTGCTTTCACCGACTAACATCTGGGCTCCTAGCATATTCTCCTCGTGATCCTGGCCTGCAACAGGGACAGTCCACAACCGGTGCATCGCCAAGTGAGCTTCCCCTCGCCCATCCCCTGCCCCCTGGTGTCAGCCAAGTCCTAGACCCCGTCCCATTTTCGGAGCAAGACCTAGTACTCAGCTCTGAGCTGCACCTTCTCATGGGATTCCTCCCAAACCTGCTATCCCCACTGGCGAGTGGTGCGAGGGAAACCTGGCTTGGAGGGTCCTCACAAAGGCTCTCCAGATGGCGGCATGTGCTTCAGGCTTAGCTGCAGCGGAGCCTGCGCTTTCTGCGATCTCCTCTCACATATCCCTGCTGATTTGGTCACATTTGCAGTCATCCCCAGGGCTTTCTTTATAGTCTTCTGTAGCCATCTGACGCCTCGTACAGTCACAATCATGGCCTTCACATCCATTACAAGCAGGAAAAACTTCTCTTCAGAGCTTCTAACTTCCTTGTTCTCCTGTCTGGGTCCTCTTCTCCCCTGATGTCTTCCAACTGTCTTTCCCGCACTTTTGTAACTCCACCGGAGTTTTTCCCACACTTTTTTAGCTCCACCCATCCCCTTTTATTAACCCTTTCCTTCCCACTTCCCTGTTAACCCTGTCCTGCGGGCCTCCCCCCATGGCCCTGCAGTCCTATGCTATGGCGCTTACTGAACCGGAGTAGCTGTGCCACACATTGCCTAAGGGCCCTCTTAAACAGAACGATTATTGTTCAGTTTATCGCTGGATCATGCAAGACCAAACGATCTCTGCAAGTAACTGAACGAAGAATGATAATTTGTTAGCTTATCATTCGTCATTCAGTTTACGCAGGCATAAAAAATAAATGATAATCAGCCTGTGTAAACTGGCAGTTGTTCAACTATTAATGACTGTCTGTTTACTGTGAATGGAGGTGGGCGCCGGAAAAGATCTCTGGCCCGCTGTTCAGTGAAGATTATTGCTTCTGTGTGAAAGCACAGAAGCCTTAATGGTTGTACTCCACAATCATCCCATGTAACTGGACCCTAATAAATACTGCAATGGGCGACAAGCGGGAAGAGACCTGCACTCTCCAAGTGGTTTCTAAAATGTGGCAATGAGTGCACCACGCTCTTTGTAATCTCGTGTACCATTGAAGATATACAACAGGATCTGGATGACTAATTGAATTAGGTGATCGTGACTAACACATGTATGTAGGTAAATGACAGGCACACCATTTACTTTCAAGCTTGTGGTTGTCTGCATTATTTTTATGCTCCACAAATTACATATCCAACTTGCATATACACTGTTTAACACTTTATAGACGGATAAACAAACTTTGAGGAGCAGCATGTGAGCTAAGGAAGAGCTATATAGAAAGAACTGACAGGAAAATACCCTTTATAAACCCCACTAACAGTTTTGCCATTCCTGAAACACTGTGCTCAAGGTTTCTTCAGTACTCAAAAACTTTTATGAAGATTCTTCTACTTCTTGTTTGAAGTTGTCGTCTGGTAGAAAGCAGTGCTGGCTTGAACGGACATCATATTTGGAAAAACAAACACTCTCTCTCTCTGGGTGATTTATGGGCTGCTGCAGACAGGATTTCTTGAAAGTTTACATAACGAGTTTCTAATTACTGCAGAACAAAGAAGGAAGAAGCTGGGTTTTGACATGGCTGTAAGCCCTCTCCTTGCCCATTTTGGCTCCTCTCTCTCCGAGTGACTTCTACACTGCCCTACTCCATACTGCCTACTCTCTTTCACTACCATCTTCTAACACTGTAATGGTAGTTAGAAGAGTTGCTTTTAACTTGCAGGTACTTTTATCCTGTAGTGCCAGTCCAGGTCACAACAATACCACAATGCAGTGCACAAATAATATTAACATACAGTGACCAAATAACAATCTGATGCGATCTCAATATACTGTAATACCGTTAACTCCTTCATAAATTGAGTTGTACATGTGTGGTGTAGTGACACAGTAGTTCCTGCGTCCCACCATATATGTATGATGCTGCAGGAGGGCATTACCCGCATCCTGCCTTACATATATGGAGTTGGTTACGAGGGGGCTCAGGCACCCATCATCCCCCTTGTAACTAGAGCAGGTTTGCAGTTGTAACTGATAGCTGAGGTCTCACTGCAACAGAATTAACGGCAATTCTGATACTTAAGTGTTGTAGTTAGTGGTTTAAAGCCCCCCTTACTCCATCAGCCTCCTGCAATACAATCACAGGCATGGCAACCAGAAGCCAAAAAAAGGACTCTGGGTATGCCATCTATGGTGGCCAATTAGACCCTGCCTTACTGTCCGTAAAGCAAATGAGAGTTTGAGAAATTACACTGCACCACATGGCACCTGGTTAGAGCCTACAAATTTGTGCTGCTATATCACAGGAATAGGAATATCTCTGTACTACTCCTTCTGATGAAACATGCAACATTATTTTCGGTTGGATTCATACAGAATCTGAAAAAAGTTTTAGTACTGCTATATTAAATAATATAATATAATACTGTCTGCTATGGAGAAAGTATGATAATGCTTCCCCTTATGCTGATTAAATGGGATGTTTCAAAAAGTTCGAAATAATGGTTAACTAACTTCATTCTAAATTATTCTAAAAACATAGAGGGAAAACAGAATTATTTGTTCATTGTTAGGCAACCATCTGTGTAGAGAGACTTCTATCAAATAACAAAATTATTGAGTAAGCAGTTAGAGATTGCCTAATGTCACCTGATCTGGCTATCATAATATTTATCAGCATTGTACGTACTTGTGAAATGATCTGTAAAACTTTAGCTATTATTCTTAATACCCCGTTAGGGAATTTTGTATCAATAAACAGGGACCCCATCAAGGATCCTCATTTATTAGGCCCAATGTCTATGGGCAGATTTGATTTGCAGAATCCGTGCGGGGCACCCGCATGAGAGATCCGCCAATCAAACTGCCCATGGAGAAGCATGGGTGTCCATAAATGAATTGAAGCATGCAGATTTGTTTTCTGGAACTTTTGCTTCGGGAGAACAAATCGCATCTGTGCAGTTCTCACATGGATGGCTTCCATTGAAATCGATGGAAGCTGTCCGAACCACGGCCCGCTCGCAGCTGACACTGTGGATGGGCCGCCAATCCCGTTGGAAAGCAGGAGATAACCCGGAAGAAGAGAGGTCCGTGCGGACGCCGCTGACTTCCCACACAGATACGCAGGGTTCTCGGCCGAGGGCAGGGTGGGATTCCGCTGCGGGCTCCAGCACGCGTTATCCAACCTGCCAGTGGACATGAGGTCTTAGTCTGTCCCACTCTAGAGGACCAGATATGTCCAAACATGACACTGATAGCCGTCTCAATTCAATGAGCATTGTGTAATGCTTATGTTTTCCTGTGGGGGTGCTGCAGAAATCTGCTAGAGTTTATAGCTGAGGGCTGCAGATGTGGGAAACTGTATGATTAGTTTACTGTTGCAAAACTCTTCTAACAAGAATGGATTTTCCAAAATGATCCCCATATTTCAGAATGATACCCATCATAAATTATGGGTTTCAAACATTTATCTGCATTCTGCTGCGCTGTTTGTTTAAGTTAAAAAATTGAAGCAAACGGAATTCATATATATATATTTTTTTATTTTTTTTATTTTTTTTTAAACTCATTGAAATCAATGGGGAAAAAACTGATCAGTTTATTTCAGTTTCACTTCAGTTTCTCTGCTTTGGAAACGGAGCAGGGAGATGGAAACCCTGAACGGAGCCCTAACGCAGGTGTGAATTCACCCTTACAATATTTTATACAATAGTACTGCACATTCTTTAGTCCAAAAGTCTGTTCCTCCAAACAAGATTCAGTTTCCATGAAATTGGCATCTTATTGTCCATTCCTTATAAAAAATTGGGAGTACAATTATATGTAAAATATTTTGTCTTCTCGCTTTTAGGTGGGTTCCTTTTCAAGCAGTGGAAGGAACGATACTTGCAGCTTACACAGGAAGGTAGCCTTCTCTTGTCCAGAGATCCGGAGTCTTCAGCAGATCTAGAAATTCCCCTTCTTACTCGCTGCCAGGCAATACTCGAGGGCACTGAGCTTGGAGATATGCCCAAACTGCCTATTGGAATCCAGAGAAACAGCTGTCTAGGTCTCTCCTTAAGTGATGGGAGAACACTTTTGCTGCTTGCCCCAGATTCACAGGAATGCAGGTATCTTCTTATCAACTTCACGTGACGTCCATATTTCACAGTACAAAGCCAAATCCAGACTGATCATTGAAAAGTAAAATTTCTTGTGATTCTCTCAACCATTTGTGACCCCGTTGCTTATGTTTGTACATCTACTCATCTATTTTAACATCCCAACTGAGGGCAGATTGTGACGCTTCACTGCAGTGTATCTTAAGATCCATTAACCCATTAAGGACCAAGCACTATAAATTTATGGCGCTTGGTCCTGGGCTTAAAGCCCAGCCGTATGTAAATTTACGTCTGGGATTAAAGTCTCCTGCTTCTGCAATCAATCAATAGCAGGACAGGTTGTCAGCTGTAAGTCACAGCTATAACCTGGAGGAGGAGGGAGAAGTGGGTTTTAACACTTTCTGCCTCCTTCTTTGAGCGCTATGTACTAACAAGTGAAAGTGGTAATCTTTCTTCCACTACGTGAGTCAGTAACCGCCGGGTGACTTCTGGCACAGCAGAGCTACAGCGTCCCAGCAGAACCTGACCAGGTCTGCCAGTTATAATGTCACTGCAGGGGATGTTTTTCCCTGTAACTGGAGCTCCCATGGATACCTCAGCTACAGTGGAAAAATGTCAATTAAGAAAAAAAAAACACACGTGAATGTCCCCCAGAGGTCTTATATGACATCATGGGGGACATAGACAGTAAAAAACATAATTACATACATAAGTAAAAAAAATGACAGAATGAAACAACAATATATACATAACCAAGAAAATAACCCAGAACTGACGCCAACCAAAACCGTCGCCGTACGCGTCCTGTAATCCAAAATCATACATATTATATATCAAAATGTCAAAAACAAAATGAGGAACCCATTCCCATACTTTATTTTAACGTAAATATACTATCAAAAAAAACTATACAATATTTACAAAATCTTTCTTTAGCTGTTTACCTCCTATGAAACTGAAAAACGTCATTAAAAAAGATATTTAAAAAATAGCCCTATATGTCACGGGATAAAAATTCAGCAAAAATAATTTTGGTAGCTGAAAGGCAAAAAATAGGGCATTAAAACTACCAAATGGGTAAAATCCCTAAAAAGTGTCTCGCCCTAAAGGTACAAAACAGCTTGGTCCTTTAGGAGTTAAAGTTAGGGGAATCATAATTATTGGATTAATTACTTGATTTCATGGACATAACTACAATCAAGTTGGAACAGTATCTGCTATAGGGCCCAGGGCCTAAGGGGTAAAAACTAAATGGCGGCTTTCTGTTATGTGACATCATTACATGAGTTCTCCATTGGGTAGAATATGTCATATAATATTACTACTCATCACTACTGCTCAAGTAAAATAAATATTAGCAGGAAGAACATCCCTGGCTTTAACATGGGGCCCTATGATAGCTAGTTACCTCCTCATCATTTATGTGTTTTGTGTTTTGCTTGTGTTAGGAATCTGATTAAGCTCCCTTTTTCATATTTTGTTGCTCTTTTTTTGTAGCAAATGGATAAATATTCTACGGAAAGTAAAAGAGGTCAGTAAAACACATGCAAGATATTGTGAATGAATATTATGCATGTGTAATAGGTGTTTGGTGCCATTGTTCTCAGTTTTGTCTTTCGGTGAGAAGGAGATGTGACTTTCTCAGATCAAGAAGGATATGAGGCCTAAAAATTCCAACCTTTTCCCATTATGTCACTTCTTTTCTCTGCAACTAACACCATTGAGATTAAGGGCTCATGCACTTGGCTTTGTTTTCTATTAAGTCACAGTAGGATTTACATAGAGGAGAGTGAGGCCTGATCTGTACATATGACAGATGTCTTAAAAAAATATTGTGGCATCCTCCATCAGACTCCATATGTAGGAAAGTGTTCTCCTCTAGAAGTAATAAAATCTGGCAGAGCTACCGGTAGTATGACAGTGTATGAAAGTTGTATGGTCAAGTACTAAACCTGCCATGCCCCGCTTCACCCAATGTGCATAAACCCTTAAAGGGGTTGTGCCAAGTTAGACAGTTATTCTCTATCTACAGGCTAAGGGATAACTTTATGATCGTACCGATCCTGAGAATTGAGGTCCGGTTGGTCCCTGAGTGAATGAAGCATAGGTTGTGCAGGTATGACACCGTTCCATTGACTTAAGTGACATTGACGGAAGTTACTGTGTTAAAGTGCTTGAGCAATCTCCAATGCTGTCAAGGAAGTGAGTGGAGCAACAGTGCGCCTACGTGACCACCTCTCCATTCACTCAGGAACCAACTAGACTCCTATTCTTGGTATTGGTGGGGACCGAGTTATTGGACCCAATCATAAAGTTATCCCCTATCTTGTGGATATGGAAAAACTTTGTAAGTTGAGACAAGCCCTACAATTTCAACATGTCTTTGCCAAAATAGGAAGGAGAATGTCTGCTTGGTCTTCAATACTGCTAATGACCCTCTAGTTTCTACATTTTTTATTTCAAAATCTGAGACTAGGCTCCAAATCAGTACTCTGTCCCATCTGAAACTAAATTGCTTAGGCTATGTTCAACTTCACAGAGGCAGAACAAGTCCAAAAACAATTAACCAAGCTAACTAATTGGACCTACAGTCTAGTAATCCAAAAATGTAACTTTTATTAGAATCCATTTAAAACCTATGAATAAACAAACAAATATATATTTCTA
The DNA here is from genome assembly GCF_035609145.1 of Eleutherodactylus coqui. NCBI lineage: Eukaryota > Metazoa > Chordata > Amphibia > Anura > Eleutherodactylidae > Eleutherodactylus > Eleutherodactylus coqui. The sequence continues at coordinate 143,384,890 of NC_089846.1, forward strand.
AAGAAGTAGCAGATGATTGATACTTCAAAGGGAAAAGGTTACGTATGCTATCTGGATGTGTGTCCAGATTGGTAGCTCTAGCAACTCTTATATATTATTGCGTACCTGTGTACAGAGTTGCTACGCACAGGACAAACACATCCGTGACTGTCAGTCATGCATAACAGTGGGTTTTAGTCAACCAGAATTACGTATATCTATCGTGATACGTCACATAGGTGATGATGATATATATTGATGCATGCCCTTATCAATTCCCAACGCGTTTCGCCCAACAGGTGGGCTCCTCAGGGGCTAAGATTCACTCCAGGTATATTGTGCTGGAGGGTGGCTAATGATCATATCGCCATAATGGAAATAGCGGAGATCTAGAAATGTATACTGACACAAGCTGCATAAAATATGCTTGTGGATAATTTTAATATGTAGTCTGTTTAGGCTATGTAACATTAAATAAGCCACTCATGCTGCCAGTCCTCCATCAGGGCTGACATGCCGCCGTTTTTTTTGTTTTGTGTTACTTTGCTTTATATATCTGAATTTCTATCTTTGTAACAAACAGGGCCTTACTTAGAATCTCTGAGCTTGGCTTAGACAGAATAATACTCTTAATCTATCTAATTTTTAGTGGCTTATTTAAGTCTATTACAAAACAGCTCTATAATACAGCACTGATAGAATATTGGGGCCTTACATAGGAGTATAGAGCATTGGCCTAAATTGAGCTATCTACACAAATGCTCACGAAAATCTGAGGATTATTTCAAATTACTCCTTTGTTAAACTATCATCAAATGACATGAGAGAGAGTATGATATCGCCTCCATACTTAAAGGGATTTGGCCTATATCAGACATAGACCCTGGGTTACTGGGGTATTTTGATCAACCAGTCTTTTCCGTTTGGCCGTTGTTACATCAATCATCTGCTACTTCTTTAGAAATATATGTTTGTTTGTTTATTCATAGGTTTTAAATGGATTCTAATAAAAGTTAAATTTTAGGATTACTAGACTGTAGGTCCAATTAGTTAGCTTAGGCTATGTTCACATTCATGTTCTGAAACTCTGCCGCAGATCCGGAATGAAATGCTGAGCAAAGAAGTCTGTTAAATTCCAGATGGCCAAGCGTAAACTGAATGGACTCCATTATAGTTAATGGGGTCCATTTGGTGCCGCCTGTTTTTGCCATAAAATGGATCAATTTGGCCAGAGGATTGCCTTTTTCTGCTCCCACAATAGAGAAGGAAAATAGAATTCCCTAACGTAGATGTGAACATAGCCTTGAGGTGCGTTAGTTAAAGCTATAAACCTGGAAAGCCCTGATTGTTCATACATAACCCAAATCTCTCTCCATATCTTTTAGAGCTTGTCCCAGCCTCCACTCTCCCCAAACAGCTGTAGGCTTCACAATAAATCCCCTATCCAGAGATGCTGCTGGAGCGATATTTCCAATCAAACCAAGGACAAGGCTCAAGGCAAAGAAGGTAGGTGATGTCTATCTTATCTATTAAAATAGGAAATAACTCTGTTTTTTCATAAGATCAATAAGTGAGGCATGGTCAAAGATTAGATAAACATGGCTGCTGTCTTCCAAAAACAGCGCCAGACCTGTCTCCAGGAAGAGTGTGGTACTGCAGCTCAACTTCAATCACTTCAATAGAGCTGAGCTGCAATACCTGACATAACCCATGGGAGGCATTATTTTTGGGAGAAAGCAACGTTTTTTATGCGGGACCACCATTTTTGCATAGTTTAACCCCTTAAAGACCAAGCCTGTTTGTGCCTTAATGACCAACTAATTTTTCAGTTTTTTTCCTCGTCACATTCCAGGAGCCATAATGTTTTAATTTTTCCGTCGACCTAGCCGTATAAAGACTTGTTTTTTGCGGGGCAAGTTTTATTTTTTTCATGGCATCATTTTTTGGTACATGTAATACATTGTATAACTTTTATTCATTTTTTAGGGAGATTGGGGAAAAAATTAATTCTGCCTTTTGTTCTTTGGATTTCATTTTTCAAGTGTTCAGTGTGCAAAATAAATAATATGATAACATTATTCTTTCGGTCAACATGATTCCGATATGAATAAACAATACCAAGTTTATACAGTTCTTTTATGTTTTGCTATTTTTGTACACAAAAAAACAAAACATTTTTTTAAGATTAGTTATTAGTTGCAGCACTGTGAGAGCCATAGTATTTTTATATTTCAATCGATGGAGCTCTCTGAAGACTTGTGGGATGAACTCTAGTCTGCATGTATCCAATTTTTTGGAACATGTAACATTTTGATTGCTTTGTATTCCATTTTTTTCTACAGGCAAGATGAGTTGTTGATCCATGTGATGACTTTCCATTCCATTTTTAGTAAGGCATGATAGGTCCGTTTTTTGTATTTTCTTTTCATCACGTCACACTGCTATTTAAATAATGTACTAACTTTTTTCTCTGGGCCATTACGAATGTAGCAATACCACACGTGATTCTTTTAAACATTTTCTTTACATAGTAAAGGGGAAAGTTGTGGTTTTGGCATTTTTATTTTTACTACGTTTTTTTAATACTTTTTAAACTTTTTTCGTCCCAGTAGGGAACTTGAATGTCAGCATCTTTTATCATTCTTCTAATACACTATTATACATCAGTATAGTAGTGTATTAGAAAGCCTATGAAGCCCAGCTAGAGGCTGAGCCTCATGGGCCACCATTGCTGGCAGACCCGGAGGCTATATTGAAGCCTCCGGGTGCCATAGCATCCCATCGAGACCTCGCGATCACATTACAGGAATCCTATAGGTGAGAGAGGGAGTACAATGGTCAATTGTCATGCTACAATGCCATGTCATATAATGGCTGCTTCCACCTACAAGAGTCTATTTTTCCTTGTAGTCAGGTTCTGGGAAAGTCAGACTCATCCTCAGTTTAGGGTTGATATATTTTCACAGGCTATTTCAATTAAATCAACATTTACTGTTATGACTGTCTTAGGATAATGATTTTATTGTGCATTGGTGGCATTTATCACCATTATGTTACTCACTAGATATAGAGATATGTTTTTTTTATTTCAGATGGTGTTTCTTTAATCATGTTCTTTTCAGGTAAAGCAACTCACTGTAAGGAAAAGTGTCCTCCACACTGCCTCCGCCATGGTTCCCAGCTGCAGTGCGGGGTGAAGACGGCATGTGTGCTAATGGGAGGAGCTGCCGCGGGTCCTACCCTGGGCTACATGGTGACTTCAAGTTATGGTGCTCGTTCTATTGACACTGCTCCACCAGATTTCCGAGAGCTGGGATATCACCCATCAGCAGATGTAGAAGGCTGCCAGTATGACATGGATTTTGAAGGCATGGACCAGGATTTTAATGGTTTTGATTTTGGTGGCTATGCCTTTTAAGCATCTTCTATTGTGTACCTACTGCCCCAAAAGAAGACTGCAGTAACCTACTCTTACCTTAGTCAAAGACCAACTTCTGTGAAGGGCAGCTTGAAATAACATAATACCGTCCATGAAAATTCTCAGTAGTCGTTACCTTATGATCAACAAGTAGCCTGTAGATAACATTGTCTTATGTATTTGTGACTTTGCACTTGTGTTTGAGGGTTTTGTGACATCTACGGGCCAGTCTGTCAAAATGATTCATTTTGTGAAGTGGTTTTTATCCCCAGTTTGGGCAAATTGAATTCTACGTATGTTAACCAATTTGGCAAAATTGATTTTGCTTTAATTTGTGCAATGTGTTTAATAAGAATAAATTTTATACTGACTACTTCGTCATAGTGTGATGGGCTTCTAAGAACAACTCCAAACTACGTCGTTGAGTAAAAACATACAGAGAGGAAGCCTTGAAATGTATATTCTTCCAGTAAACACCATTGTGCATTTTGGGTGTGTCAGAGATTTTCTACCTTCCTTACAATGTCACCCTTCCTGTACACAAATAATGATAGGTAGCTTACAAATTATTTGCAAGTAAACGGCTATCCAAGGATGTCCATACATTAGCTGAATGGACGAAAATGCTGTTTACTTAATCATTAAAGGCAACAAAATCCATGTAATCATTAATTTGTAGAAACTCTAGATTGATTCCTTATGAATTGAGCAAAAATCTGTATCCCTAAAGCGACCCTCCAGTCAGGAACTCAAAATTGATATGTAAGCCACTACCTACTGGGGATAATTACTTGCTATTTATTTTTGACAGTTCTCCTTGGCTGCCCTTTGGCTCAGCTTTATAGGACAGAGCTGTGATCTGTGACTACAGTTTAGTTACAGTGTTTAATCTAAAGTAGTCTAGATTAAATGCAGTCCATGCACACTGTCTAAATAGTACAAGCTACAGTATAGACAGCCTTAAAGGGGTTGTCCCGCGCCGAAACGGCTTCTTTTTTTTTTCAATAGGCCCCCCGTTCGGCGCGAGACAAACACAAGGGATGGGTTAAAAAAAAAGAAGTTTAGTACTTACCCGAATCCCCGCTCTGCGGCGACTTCTTACTTACCTTACCAAGATGGCCGCCGGGATCTTCACCCACGATGCACCGCGGGTCTTCTCCCATGGTGCACCGTGGGCTCTGTGCGGTCCATTGCCGATTCCAGCCTCCTGATTGGCTGGAATCGGCACACGTGACGGGGCGGAGCTACGCGATGACGCGTAGAAGGGGGCGGAGCCAGAACGCCGCTCGTGCCGAGAAGGGAGAAGACCCTTCAGCGCAAGCGCGTCTAATCGAGAGATTAGACACTGAAATTAGACGGCACCATGGAGACGGGGACGCCAGCAACGGAGCAGGTAAGTGAATAACTTCTGTATGGCTCATATTTAATGCACGATGTATATTACAAAGTGCATTAATATGGCCATACAGAAGTGCTTACCCCCACTTGCTTTCTCGGGACAACCCCTTTAACCAATGATTAGACAAGGGGTGTGTTTTAGACTACTTCAGGTTAATCACTGTAGAAACTATAGTCACAAGTCACTGCTCTCGCCTCAAAAGCTGAGCTAAAAATCAGCCAAGGAGCAAGTTCTGAACCAAAAAAAAGATAGCAAGTAATCATCCCCTACAGGTATTGACTTGTGTATCAATTTTGAGTTTCTGACTGGAGGGTTGCTTTATAAATACAGATTTTGGGGTAATTACAATGTATGTCAACACCATGATTATTATAGATACTTCTCTACTTGTTTTTTTATTCTTATCGTTGTAGGTTGGGTGTTTTGGGTGGGTGTGGGTATATTTGAGATATTCTTCATACTTTGTGATATAATTCGTTGCTTTTTTGTATTAATAAAAAATGGAATTAAAAGAAAATTTTTGATTGTACTACTCTCTTTTGCCTACCTGATATCTGACACGTCAATGGTATTCTCTCCGACTCCTTGATGGGAGGTTCTCACAGCCCAAAGAGATCATATGTCAATATTCGGCACTACTAATCATTGATATAAAAGAGAGGTTTTCACAGCCCTACTGGGTCCTCCAGTGGTCAGCTGTAATGTATGGGAAAACCTGGCAGCAAGTGTTCAACACACTGTAGATAATAGCAATCATCTCCTTGGATGCTGCTTCACATTTGATCTATATTGGCAGCAAGTCTTCAATTTTCCTGCAACGCCACCACATAGGAAGTTAATTATTTTGCCGTTGCTATTCAAATTAATGGATTGTCTGTGTAATACAGGATAATTAGATACCATATATACTTGAGTCAATAAGTTTTACCATTTTTTTGTGGTAAAACCTATTGACTCGGGTCGGCTAATACTCAAGTATATACTAGGTAAAAATTAAAAAAAGCAATACTCGCCTATCAGCCGGCATCTGTGTCTCTGGCGCGATGCTCACTCCGGCGGTGCGGCCATCTGCTGCAGTCTTCTCCCCGCGGTCTTCTCCCTGGCTTCCTTTTGAAATCCCCGCCGTCAGCACTGTGATTGTATCAAGCACCGGCCAATCACAGTTGGCGCTCAATAAACCAATCACAGCCATTCAGAATGACATCACTGACAGCACGTGCTTTGCTGGAGGTGGGTTATTCAAAGCCCTGTCACCAGGAAGAAGCCCAGCTGTGAGACAGGTAGGACACAGTTTGCCGCAGCACCACCAGAGACCATCAGGAGGCATTGGGATGCCACAGACCAGGTGAGTATAGATTTTTTTTTCTATGCAGGTTAACTAGGTCTTATTTTCAGGGAGGCCTTATATTTCTGATCTCCCCTGAAAACCGGTGTAGGTCTTATAATCAGGGTAGGTCCTATTTTCCGGGAAACATGGTAGTATGTGGATGGGTGACAATATGTACAAAGAAGTATAAAACTATGAAAAAGTTTAAAAAGCCTCTGTGCTCATAACGTCCACTGAATAAATGGTGTTTTTTATATTTTCTTTAAATACAAAATAAAACAATACAAAAGGGGATCAAGGTGTGCAACACGTTTCTGCGCAGAAGCCGCGGGAGGCAGAGCAAGGTGATCGCATCACAGTGGCATCCTACACGGTCACATGATTGGGTGGAAACAGGATGGTCGACAAGTGGAACGCATAATGTGCTCGACAAGGAGACACAGCACGCATGCGCACGCTTTTCAGTGGGATTTTAGATATCTCTATGGGTACCGTAGCGTAACACAATTCAAATAAAGCTTTATCAGCACAATGTCAGAATGACAGTGCTGTTTAACAAATATATACTCAAAGCTAAGGCCTCATGTCCACAGGGAAATTCAGGCCAGCACGGATTCCCCGTGCAGAATCCTGCAGCGAGTGCCTCCTGCCCCACAGGCATGAGGCCAAGAAAATAGATTATAGTTACCTGTCCGGATGCTGCGGGTCTCCCCTCCGTCGCGGCCAGATCTTCTTTCTTCAGCCCTGTGGATGTGCTTGGCATGCTGGCTGCGCGCATGCGCCATGCACACTTTAAAAAAAAAAACTCCTGCTTTCTCCTGTGCCGTGGGATCGGATGGCTTCCATAGGCTTCAATTAAAGCTGCGGGAGCCGTCCGTGCGAGAAAAACGCACAAAATGGAGTATGCTGCAGGCGGTTTCCCGCATGTGCAATCTGCGCTTCAAGGAAAAATTACATTCGTAGGTATTTAATTACCTGCGGGTGTCCAATGCTTCCCTATGGGCGCGGATCACGCGTGCGGGGTTTTATTAATTCGATTTTGCCCATGGACATTGGGCCTAACTCAGAAATAATGCATAGTGGGAAATATACAAAACATATATATATATATAAAACTTAGCAAGCATAGAAAAAATATTGATTAATTAAATAATGCTTAAGAGAGAGAGAGAGTCTTAAAATATACAATAAATATTTAGAACATGGGCTAAAAAAATTCATGTGGTAATTCATATAGATAGCTCAACGGCATTGAATAAAAGTTAGAGATGAGCGAACACCAAAATGTTCGGGTGTTCGTTATTCGGAACGAACTTCCCGCGATGCTCGAGGGTTCGTTTCGAACAACGAACCCCATTGAAGTCAATGGGCGACCAGAACATTTTTGTATTTCGCCGATGCTCGCTAAGGTTTTCATGTGTGAAAATCTGGGCAATTCAAGAAAGTGATGGGAACAACACAGCAACGGATAGGGCAGGCGAGGGGCTACATGTTGGGCTGCATCTCAAGTTCCCAGGGCCCACTATTAAGCCACAATACCGGCAAGAGTGGGCCCCCCCCCCTCCCAACAACTTTTATGTTACCATGCAGGGCGGCGCTGGTTCCCACGGCCGGCGCGCGGCGCTCCGATGTCGGCTCCGGCGTCCCAGAGCTCTGCTGTCGGGGCTCTCCCGGCGGCGTGGAGCAGCCAGCGTGCAGCGGCGTGGAGCAGCCAGCGCGCAGCGGCGTGGGCGTGTCCGCCCGTAGGGTGCCGCCCGCTCTCCTCCACCTTCCTTATGCAACAGTGGGAGAGTCGGCTCCTCCCATTCTCCGCCCCTGGGCGGAGGCTTTTAGTTAAAAGGCTGGCAGTGACCTGAGCTCACTGCCAGTTATTGGTTCTGCTAGCCTCTAGTCAGGTCTGTCCCAGTCTGTGCTAGTTGCTCGTCAGTAGCCTGTCTGTTTACCTGTGAGCTCCATCTCCAGACTTACTCTGCTTGTAGGTTTTGTTGGTTTGTTCCACCTGCCTCTTCTGTCGGCACTCTGTCCCCTGTTTGTAGTTCCATCTAGGTAGTCGCCAGGTCCCTAGCCAGCGCAGGGACCGCCGCCCAGTTGTCCGCCTGGAGTTAGCCAGGACCGAGGCAAGTAGGCAGGGACAGTGGGGTGCGGGAAGATCAGGGCACCCCACCTGGCGCTCTGGGGGGCAGAGTGCCGTAACATTTTACTTCTGAAAAGCCCTCGTTTGCATGGCATACTTTGCTAAGCACCACACTAGCTACAACAAAGCACAATCACTGCCTGGATGACACTCCGCTGCCACTTCTCCTGGCTTACATGCTGCCCAACCGCCCCCCCCCCCCCCCCCACAGCGCACACCAAAGTGTCCCTGCGCAGCCTTCAGCTGCCCTCATGCCACGCCACACTCATGTCTATTTAGAAGTGCGTCTGCCATGAGGAGGAACCGCAGGCACACACTGCAGAGGGTTGGCACGGCTAGGCAGCGACCCTCTTTAAAAGGGGCGGGGCGATAGCCCACAATGCTGTACAGAAGCAATGAGAAATAGAATCCTGTGCCACCGCCATCAGGAGCTGCACACGTGGGCATAGCAATGGGGAACCTATGTGCCACACACTATTCATTCTGTCAAGGTGTCTGCATGCCCCAGTCAGACTGGTAATATGCACCTTAACAGTAACCGCGTTGGTGGTAATGTGGTGGTGACTGCGGACCTAGTAGCACGGTTGTATTTTGTTGGTTTTCGGAATGCGGCCAGGATTAAGTGGGCCGTGGCGGGGGGATGGTGTGGGGGCTCTCTTGTAGTGTCGGTAAAGGTGAAATTCTTGGACTGCCACCAGACGAACCAATGCAAAGGCATTTGCCAAGAATGTTTTCCCTGTTGGAGGAGGAGGGGGATGTTTTTGAGGCACTACGTGTCCTCTCCACGTGTCCGTGGTTATATGCACCTTAACAGTAACCGCGTTGGTGGTAATGTGGTGGTGACTGCGGACCTAGTAGCACGGTTGTATTTTGTTGGTTTTCGGAATGCGGCCAGGATTAAGTGGGCCGTGGCAGTAACCGCGTTGGTGAGGGCGCGTACAATGTTGCGGGATACGTGGTCGTGCAGGGCTGGGACGGCACATCGGGAAAAGTAGTGGCGACTGGGAACTGAGTAGCGCGGGGCCGCCGCCTCCATGATACTTTTGAAGGACTCCATTTCCACAACCCTATACGGCAGCATCTCAAGGCTGATGAATTTTGCTATGCGTACGGTTAACGTTTGAGCGTGCGGGTGCGTGGCGGCGTACTTGCGCTTGCGCTCGAACACTTGCACAAGCGACGGCTGGACGGTGCGCTGAACTACACTGCTGGATGGGGCCGAGGACAGCGGAGATGAGGGTGTGGGTGCAGGCCATGAGGCGGTAGTGCCTGTGTCCTGAGAGGGGGGTTGCATCTCAGTGGCAGGTTGGGGCACAGGGGGAGAGGCAGGGGTGCAAACCGGAGGCGCTGAACGGCCTTCGTCCCACCTTGTGGGGTGCTTGGCCATCATATGTCTGCGCATGGTGGTGGTGGTGAGGCTGTTGGTGTTGGCTCCCCGGCTGAGCTTTGCGCAACAAAGGTTGCACACCACTGTTCGTCGGTTGTCAGGCGTCTCTGTGAAAAACTGCCAGACCTTAGAGCACCTCGGCCTCTGCAGGGTGGAATGGCGCGAGGGGGCGCTTTGGGAAACACTTGGTGGATTATTCGGTCTGGCCCTGCCTCTACCCCTGGCCACCGCACTGCCTCTTGCAACCTGCCCTGCTGATGCCCTTGACTCCCCCTCTGAAGACCTGTCCTCCTGAGTAAGCGTTGCACACCAGGTGGGGTCAGTCACCTCATCGTCCTGCTGCTCTTCCTCCGAATCCTCTGTGCGCTGCTCCCTCGGACTTACTGCCCTTACTACTACCTCACTGCAAGACAACTGTGTCTGATCGTCATCGTCCTCCTCACCCACAGAAAGTTGTTGAGACAGTTGGCGGAAGTCCCCAGCCTCTTCCCTCGGACCCCGGGAACTTTCGAATGGTTGGGCATCAGTGACGATAAACTCCTCTGGTGGGAGAGGAACCGCTGCTGCCCAATCTAAGCAGGGGCCCGAGAACAGTTCCTGGGAGTGTTCCCGCTCCTGAGCAGGTGTCATTGTAGTGGAGTGAGGAGGCTGGGAGGAAGGAGGAGCAGCAGACAGAGGATTCGGATTTGCAGCAGTGGACGGCGCAGAACTGCGTGTTGACGATAGGTTGCTCGAAGCACTTTCTGCCATCCAGGACAGGACCTGCTCACACTGCTCATTTTCTAATAACTGTCTCCCGCGTGGACCCATTAATTGGGCGATGAATGTGGGGACGCCAGAAACGTGCCTCTCTCCTAATCGTGCAGCAGTCGGCTGCGACACACCTGGATCAGGAGCTCGGCCTGTGCCCACACCCTGACTTGGCCCTCCGCGTCCTCGGCCGTGTCCACGTCCTCTAGGCCTATCCCTACCCCTCAGCATGCTGTATTACCAGTGATTTGATTTCACAGGCAGGAAATAAATTGGCGCAAGACTGCAGCCAAATATAATTTTTTCCGTTTTTTGAAAACGAAAGGCCCCACTGCCTCTAGTGAATGAATAATCTAAGTTTAATAACTGTGCTGTGTCCCTGCTAATGTGTCACAGAACGTGAGGGTAGCAGAGTTATTAACTCTGGCAGAGCAGGTATTTTTTTTCCCAATTAAGGAAAGCAAATGGCGAAGCCAGCAGTAAAGCGTAGCTGGGTGCGTCTGATTTTTAAACGTTGCACACGCAGCCGACACGTGTCCACAGCCCTTAGGACGGACAGAGGCAGGACAAATAGTTTTTTTTTCAGTTTTTTTCCACCAAAAGGCAGCACTGCGTATATTCAATGAATAATAACTGTGTTGTGGCCCTGCCTACACAATTCTTTCCCTGCAGTATCAATGGAGGGTGCAATGCTCTGCAGAGGCGATTTTGAGAAGAAAAAACATATGCAGCACAGCTAACAGCAGCCAGCACAGTACTGCACACGGTTAAATATGGCCCTAGAAAGGACCGTTGAGGTTCTTGAAGGCTACACTCACTCCTAACACTCTCCCTGCCTATGCAACACTTCTGTCCCTAATGCCGGGTGCAACGCTCTGCAGAGACGATTTTGATAAGAAAAAAAAATTGCCACTGCTAACAGCAGCCAACACACAGCTATCAGTGGCCCTAATAAGGACCTTTGGGGGTCTTGAAGCCTACACTAACTACCAATTCTTTCCCTACAGCAGCTCCGGTACAAACAGCACAGTCCCTCATCTAACTCACCAGGCATCTGAGGCGAGCCGCGGGAGGGGCCGACTTTTATATTAGGCGGACACCTGATCTCCCCAGCCACTCACTGCAGGGGGGTGGTATAGGGCTTGAACGACGCAGGGGGAAGTTGTAATGCCTTCCCTGTCTTTCAATTGGCCAGAAAAGCGCGCAAACGTCTCAGGGAAGGAAGTGAAAGTAACCAGAACACCGCATGGTGTTCGTTACGAATAACGAACATCCCGAACACCCTAATATTCGCACGAATATCAAGCTCGGACGAACACGTTCGCTCATCTCTAATAAAAGTGCATCATATGTAGAGATGAGCGAACACACTGGTCCGAGCTTGATGCTCGCTCGAGTATTAGGGTACTCGAGATGTTCGTTACTCGAGATGAGCACCACGCGGTACTCGAGTCAATTCTATTTCCTTCCCTGCGTGTTTTGCGCCATTTTCTGGCCAATAGACATGCGGGGAAGGCATTACCACCTCCTGCTGTGACGTTCCAGCCCTATCCCACCCCCCTGCAGTGAGTGGCTGGGGAGATCAAGTGACCGCGGAGTACTTAAAGCGGTCCCGCCCGTGGCTCGCCTCAGACACACGCTGGCAGAGATTAGGGAGGGTGCTGCTGGTGCTATAGTTAGTGTTGGCGTCTTCAAGAACCCCAACGGTCCTTCTTAGGGCCACATCTGACCGTGTGCATTACTGTTGTGGCTGCTAGGAGCAGTTTTGCAGAATTTTTTTTTCCATCTTGGGCTCTGCAGACTATTGCGTTGTAAGTCTGCAGCCAATTATACAGAGTATAGGGGCAGTATTGGTGAGGCAGGGACAGTGGTAGTGTAGAATCCTGTCAACAAGTACCCCAAAAAAGCTCCTCCTTAGGGCTACCTGTGACCTTGTGCATTACTGTTGTAGTGGCTCACTGTTAGCCAGCTAGGCCTTTCTGCAGCCCAGCGTATATTTTTTTCGGCCCACAGTGTGCGTTACATAACCGCTGTGACCCTCCAAGTGCAGGCCAATAATTGCCTAATTTTTTACGCCACTCTGTGCGTCCCGTCAACTTCACGCACAGCATACGCCCACAGCCGCTGATAGAGGGAAAGACATATACACACTATCTAGGCTGTTTGCTTTTTCAAGAAAATTTGAAAAAAAGCTCCTTCTTAGGGCTACCTGTGACCGTGTGCATTTTACTGCGTGGCCGCTGGGAGTTGTAGTGGCTCACTATTACCCAGCTAGGCCTTTTTGCAGCCTAGCGTATAATTTTTTGCGGACTGCAGTGTGTGTAACATAACCGCTGTCAGCCTCCAACTGCATGCCACTAAATGCATAATTATTCAGACCGCTCTGTGTGTGCTCTATTCGTAATCCACCATGCTGAGGGGTAGCGGTAGGCCTAGAGGACGTGGCCGTGGACGCGGGCGAGAACGCGGAGGTCCAAGTGAGGGTGTGGGCACAGGCCGAGTTCCTGGTCCAGGTGAATCGCAGCCTGCTGATGCGGGATTAGGAGAGAGGCAAGTTTCTGGGGTCCCCAGCTTCATATCACAATTTTTGGGTCCACGTGGTAGACTTTCATTACAAAATGAGCAGTGTGAGCAGGTCCTGTCGTGGATGGCAGAAAATGCATCCAGCAATGTATCGACCACACAATCTTCTACGCCGTCCACTGCTGCAACTCTGAATCCTCTGGCTGCTGCTCCTCCTTCCTCCCAGCCTCCTCACTCCATGAAAATGACACATTCTGATGAGCAGGCAGACTCCCAGGAACTGTTCTCGGGCCCCAGCGCTGATTGGGCAGCAATGGTTCCTCTCCCACTGGGGGTGTTTGTCGTGACCGATGCCCAACCTTTGGAAAGCTCCCGGGGTCCAGGTGATGAGGCTGGGGACTTCTCCGGCAACTGTCTCAGCAGCTTTCAATGGGTGAGTAGGTCGATGATGATGAGACACAGTTGTCTATCTGTGAGGTAGTAGTAAGGGCAGTAAGTCCGAGGGAGGAGCGCACAGAGGATTTGGAGGAAGAGCCGCTGGACGATGAGGTGACAGACCCCACCTGGTTTGCTAAGCCAACTGAGGACAGGTCTTCAGAGGGGGAGGCAAGTGCAGCAGCAGAGCAGGTTGGAAGAGGCAGTGGGGTGGCCAGGGATAGAGGCAGGGCCAGAGCAAAGACTCCCCCAACTGTTTCTCAAAGCACCCCCTCGCGCCAAGCCACTGTGCAGAGGCCTAGGTTTTTTAAAGGTGTGGATGTTTTTCAGTGAGCGCGGACGACCAACGAACAGTGGTGTGCAACCTGTGTCGCGCCAAGATCAGCCCGGGAGCCACCACTACCAGCCCCACCACCACCAGCATGCGCAGGCATATGATGGCCAAGCACCCCACGGGGTGGGACGAAGGCCGTTCACCGCCTCCGGGTCGCACCACTGCCTCTCCCCCTGTGCCCCAACCTGCCACTCAGATCCAACCCCCCTCTCAGGACACAGGCACGAACGCCTCCCGGCCTGCACCCACACCCTCACCTCCGCTGTCCTCGGCCCCATCCAGCAATGTCTCTCAGCGCAGCATCCAGCTGTCGCTAGCGCAAGCGCAACTACGCTGCCACATACCCGGATGCTCAAGCTTTAAACGTGCACATTGTGAAATTGATCTGCCTGGAGATGCTGCCGTACAGGCTTGTGGAAACGGAGGCTTTCAAAAACATGATGGCGGCGCCGGTCCCACGCTACTCGGTCCCCAGTTGCCACTATTTTTCCCGGTGTGCCGTCCCAGCCCTAAACCAGCACGTCTCCTGCAACATCAATCGTGCTGTTACGTGTGCTGCTGAGACATGTTGTACTATTGTGATTCCAGCAGCACAGCACTCTCAGGGTTAATGATTGAGCTGGCTGGGTGTAGTACTTCCTGCAAGCCAATCCCCTGGATCTGTGCTCACATATAAACCCAGCCCCTGGTCAGTCACTGCATGGCCCCTCAGGTGTGCAGCCATGAATGCTTGTCTGGTGAAGTTTGCAGTGTGACTTGGTTCATGTCCGTTTGTACGTTTAAATTCTGTCAGTTTTGTGTTACCTTGCTGTGTGACCTGCTATCTGTGTCCTGTCCTGTTGCAGCGTGCAGTGTGAATGGTGTCCGGTTCTGCTGGACTCCTGGTTAGTGTAGGGACTAGCAGTATAACCAGGAGCCATGAAGTGGCCTGCTAGCTTTCAACATCTTGTACAAAATGTCAACCAATACCTGGTATTTATATTCAGCTTCCAATCTGTTACTAGTGGTTGCATGTTGTATGCGGTGTATTCTGGGTCTGTCATGTGGCATGTGAATAAATCCTGTTCTGGTGCGTGGCTCCTAGGATCAGCTAGGGCCCTGATCCGAAGACCGCTGGGCTGCCCTTATTGGGGCAATGTCCCCGCTCAGGTAGGGCACTCTCATTCCTCCTTGTAGCACAGGGTCAGTTGCCTGAAACCCGTGTGCGTCCCCTTTGGTCACGATCGTGTGGGTCCCGTGCTTTGCCTGCCCACACGATCGTAACATGTGCCCTCACCAACGCGGTTACTGGAAAATTCCACTTAACCACGGACACGTGGACAGCTACTGGCGGGCTGGGCCACTATATCTCCCTGACGGCACATTGGGTGAATTTGGTGGCGGCTGGGACCGAGTCAGAGCCTGGGACTGCACACGTCCTACCCACACCCAGAATAGCGGATCCTTCCTTGGTTCTAGTATCTGCAGCGGTCTATGCCACCTCCTCTAAACCCTCCCCCTCCTCCTCCTATGCAACCTCTACCTCTCAATTAGGAAATGTGAGCAGCACGTCGCCAGCAGTCGGTGTGGCACGGCAGCACAGTGGTGGGCAAGCGTCAGCAGGCTGTGCTGAAACTACTCAGCCTAGGTGACAAGAGGCACACAGCCCCTGAGCTGTTGCAGGGTCTGATTGAGCAGACCGACCTCTGGCTTTCGCCGCTGAGCCTCCAACCGGACGTGTGTGACAACGGCCGTAACTTGGTGGTGGCTCTGCAGCTCGACAGCCTCACACACGTGCCATGCCTGGCCCACGTCTCCAATCTGGTGGTTCAGCGGTTTCTGAAAAACTACCCGCACTTGTCAGACCTGCTCGGCAAGGTGCGCCGCGTCTGCGCACATTTCCGCAAGTCCACCACGAATGCTGCCACCCTGCGGACCCTGCAACATCGGTTAAATCTGCCAGAGCACCGGCTGCTGTGCGACGGGCCCACACGGTGGAATTCTACGCTCCACATGTTGGCCAGGCTCTATAAGCAGCGTAGAGCTATAGTGGAATACCAACTCCAACATGGGCAGCGTAGTGAGAGTCAGCCTCTCCAATTCTTTACCGAAGAAGCAGTGGGCATGGATGGCAGATATCTGCCAGGTCCTTGGAAGCTTTGAGGAGTCTACCCAGATGGTGAGCGGCGATGCTGCAATCATTAGCATCACCATTCCTCTGCAATGCCTGCTGAGAAGTTCGCTGCAAAGCATAAAAGCTGATGCTTTGCGGTCAGAACAGGAGATGGGGGAAGAGAGTATGTCGCTTGATAGTCAGAGCACCCTCATGTCTATATCTCAGCGCGTTTTGGAGGAGGAGGAGGAGGGGGAGGAGCATGAGGAGGAGGGGGAAGAGACAGCTGGGCCCACTGCAGAGAGTATCCATGCTGCTTGCCTCCCATCTGTTCAGTGTGTATGGCCTGTGGACGAGGAGGAGGAGGAGGATCCTGAAAGTGATCTTCCTAGTGAGGACAGCCATGTCTTGCGTACTGGCACCCTGGCACACATGGCTGACTTCATGTTAGGCTGCCTTTCTCGTGACCCTCGCGTTAGACGCATTCTGGCCACTACGGATTACTGGGTATACACCCTTTTCGACCTCCGGTATAAGGAGAACCTTTCCACTCTCATTCCCGAAGAGGAAAGGGGTTCGAGAGTGATGCAATACCACAGGGCCCTGGTGGACAAACTGATGGTAAACTTCCCATCTGACAGTGCTAGCGGCAGAAGGCACAGTTCCGAGGGCCAAGTAGCAGGGGAGGCGCGGAGATCAGGCAGCATGTTCAGCGCAGGCAGGGGAACACTCTCCAAGGCCTTTAATAGCTTTATGGCTCCCCAGCAAGACAGCGTCACCACTCCCCAGTCAAGGGTGAGTCGGAACGAGCACTGTAAAAAGATGGTGAGGGAGTACGTAGCCGATCGTACCACCGTCCTCCGTGATGCCTCAGCTCCATACAACTATTGGGTGTCAAAGCTGGACACGTGACACAAACTTGCGCTGTATGCCCTGGAGGTGAGGGTGTTTAGTGCAGCTGGGGGAATCATCATGGACAAGCGTACCCGCCTGTCAACTGCCTGTGCCGACATGCTTACATTCATAAAGATGAACAAAGCCTGGATTTCCCCAGACGTCTCTTCTCCACCGGCGGAGAGCAGCGGAACCTAAAGATTCTTATTGCTGCAACCGCAGATAAAAGCACTCTTCTCTATCACCGGTAAAACGAGGCATTGATCTTTGTCAATCTATCACAGACATAAGTCCTCCTCCTGCTACTCCTCCTCCAGAAACAACATGTCATCGCGCTGAACAGCCAATTTTTCTGCGGCCCAAAAGGCTCATTTACATCTATCAAAGTTTTTACAATTTTTCTAAGTTTCAAAAGTATTGATACTTTAACATGAACCAATTTTTTCAACAGGGCTGCCTCCAGGCTCTGTTACAAATTAAGCAACAGTGAGCTGTATTATTAAAAAAATGTTTATGGGTTTCATCTGCCCTCTCAGTTGATACATTTTTCAGAGGTACACTTGTACTCTTGGTACACTAATTTTTGGGGCCCACACCTACACTCTTATCCAACAAATTTTTCCAGCCTTCGCCGACGAACATGGTATCCCAATGTTTCTGAAGTTGGCCTATACTATTACAACAGAAATTTTACTGGGGTCTGCCTGCCTGCCTATACTTCTGCTACGAGAAAGTTACAGGGGTCTGCCTACACTGCTGCCACTTACATGTTACAGGGGTCTGCCTATACTGCTGCCACTTGAATGTTTCAGGGGTCTGCCTATACTTCTGCTACAGGAATGTTACAGGGGTCTGCCTATACTGCTGCTACAGAAATGATACTGGGGTCTGCCTATACTGCTGCTACATAACTGTTACTGGGGTCTGCCTATACTTCTGCCACATAAATGTTACAGGGGTCTGCTATACTGCTGCCCCTTAAATGTTACAGGAGTCTGCCTATACTTCTACTACAGACATGTTTCAGGGGTCTGCCTATGCATCTGCTACATAAATGTTACAGGGGTATGCTTATACTGCTGCTACATACCTACTACTGGGGTCTGCCTATACTTCTGCCACATAAATGTTACAGGGGGTCTGCGTATACTTCTGCTACAAAAATGGTACTGGGGTCTGTCTATACTTCTACTACAGACATGTTTCAGGGGTCTGCCTATGCATCTGCTACATAAATGTTACAGGGGTCTGCTCATACTGCTGCTACATAACTACTACTGGGGTCTGCCTATACTTCTGCCACATAAATGTTACAGGGGGTCTGCCTATACTGCTGCCACTTAAATGTTACAGGAGTCTGCCGATACTTCTGCTACAATTATGTTACTTGGGTCTGCCTATACTTCTGCCACGTAAATGTTACAGGGTGTCTGCATATACTTCTGCTACAAAAATGGATAAAAAGAGAAAAAGGCCCTCAGCGCTCACACCATAAGGACTGGAAAGTGTATATATGGAAATCTCAATAATGTTACTTACTTCGAGGAGGCGCCCTTGGTATAGGTGCCTTCTGATCCAAGTTGGCGTATCAAGGCATGGCAACAACCCGCAATGATGGAAGGTTCCACGGTTTAATGTATAAATTTAAAATGCAATACACAACGCGTTTCGGCCACACGGCCTTTTTCAAGTTAACAAGGCCGTGCGGCCGAAACGCGTTTTGTATTGCATTTTAAATTTATACACTAAACCGTGGAACCTTCCATCATTCCGGGTTGTTGCCATCCCTTGATACGCCAACTTGGATCAGGAGGCGCCTATACCAAGGGCGCCTCCTCGAAGTAAGTAACATTATTGAGATTTCCATATATACACTTTCCAGTCCTTATGGTGTGAGCGCTGAGGGCCTTTTTCTCTTTTTATCCATTTCTCCTCCTTCATGCCATGATCGGAGTACTCCTCTAGCCGCTCTCTCATATTTATATGAGATTGTCTTCAGCACCTATGAGCTTCTGTCCCCCATCAGAGATTGGGACCATTTACCAACTATATCCCTGAGTATCCTTCAAGTGAGCGCTTTTCCTCTATTTTTCTGCTACAAAAATGGTACAGGGGTCTGCCTATGCTTCTGCTACAGAAATGTTACAGGGGTCTGCTTATACTGCGGCAACAGACATGTTACTGGGGTCTGCCTTTACTTCTACAGAAATGGTACTGGGGTCTGCCTATACTGCTGCTAAAAAAATGTTACAGGGGTTTGCCTATGCTTCTGCTACATAAATGTTTCAGGGGTCTGCTTATACTGCTGCTACAGAAATGTTACAGGGGTCTGCCTATACTGCTGCTACAGAAATGTTACAGGGGTCTGCCTATACTGCTGCTACAGAAACGTTACAGGGGTCTGCCTATACTGTTACTACAGAAATGTTACTCGGCTCTGTCTATAGTGTTACAACAGAAATGTTACTGGCGTCTGTCTATACTGTTACTACTAAAATGTTACAAATACTGGGCTCTGCCTGTACTGCTGCTACTGAAATGTTACAGGGGTCTGCATATACTGCTGCTACATTAATGTTTCAGGGGTCCGCTTATACTGCTGCTACAGAAATGTTACAGGGATCTGCCTCTACTGCTGCTACAGAAATGTTACTGGGGTCTGTCTATACTGTTACTACAGAAATGTTACTCGGCTCTGTCTATACTGTTACAACAGAAATGTTACTGGGGTCTGTCTATACTGGTACTACTGAAATGTTACAAATACAGGGCTCTGCCTATACTGCTGCTACTGAAATGTTACTCGGCTCTGTCTATACTGTTACAACAGAAATGTTACTGGGGTCTGTCTATACTGTTACTACTGAAATGTTACAAATACTAGGCTCTGCCTGTACTGCTGTTACTGAAATGTTACAGGGGTCTGCATATACTGCTGCTACTGAAATGTTACTCGGCTCTGTCTATACTGTTACAACAGAAATGTTACTGGGGTCTGTCTATACTGTTACTACTGAAATGTTACAAATACTGGGCTCTGCCTGTACTGCTGCTACTGAAATGTTACAGGGGTCTGCATATACTGCTGCTACATTAATGTAACTTTTGTGTGCGCTGTGGTCGCAGGGTCGTGCGGAGGGGTTGGGCAGCATGTAACCCAGGAGAAAAGGCAGCGGTGTGTCCCGCAGGCAGTGATTGTGCTTGGTTGGAGATAGTGTGGTGCTTAGCTAAGGTGTGCCTTGCTAATGAGGGTTTGTCGGAAGTAAAAATTCTTTGGGGGGGGGGCACTCTTGTCGCTATTGTGGCTTAATAGTGAGACCTGGAAACCTGAGATGCAGCCCTGCATGTTGCCCCTCGCCTGCCCTATCCGTTTCTGTGTCGTTTCCATCACTTTCATAGGTTTTGCAGATTTTCACAAGTGAAAACCTTAGTGAGCATCGGTCATATACAAAAATGCTCGAGTCGCCTATTGACTTCAATGGGGTTCGTTACTCGAAATGAACTCTCGAGCATCACTGAAAGCTCGACTCGAGCAACGAGCACCCGAGCATTTTGGTGCTCGCTCATCTCTAATCATATGTTTAATAGAGATGAGCGAACGTACTCGTCCGAGTATTAGCGTGTTCGAGATGCTCATTACTCGAGTTACTTTCACTTTAATCTCTGAGACATTAGCGCGCTTTTCTGGCCAATAGAAAGACAGGGAAGGCATTACAACTTCCTCCTGTGATGTTCCAGCCCATGTCACCCCCCTGCAGTGAGTGGCTGGGGAGATCAGGTGACACCGGAGTATTAAAATCTGCCCCGCCCGTGGATGCATTCTGACAGAGATCAGGGACAGTGCTGCTGCTGCTGCTATAGGGAGAGCGTTAGGAGTTATATTAGGCTTGAAGAACCCCAACGGTCCTTCTTAGGGCCACATCTGACCGTGTGCAGTACTGTTGAGGCTGCTGTGAGCAGTGTTGCACAATTTTTTTTTTTTTTGTATATCGGGCGTGCAGAGCATTGCGTCCTCAGTCTGCAGTAATTTTACATAGTATAGGGCCAGTACTAGTGAGGCAGGGACAGTGGGAAAGGTGAAAGAAATATACTGTCTATATAGGCAGTGGGCTTTTTCAAACAAATTTGGGAAAAATACTATCTTTGGGCTGCCTGTAACCGTCTTGAGTGTACTGCGTCTCTGCTGGGTGTAGTAGTCGTAATTATTACGCAGCTAAGTGTTACAGCAGGCTTGCGCAAAATTGTTTCCTGGCTCTGCGTTGCCCGTTACATCACCGCCATCATCCCGTCCAGAGGGAAACAGTCTGCAGTAATTTTACATAGTATAGGGCCAGTACTAGTGAGGCAGGGACAGTGGGAAAGGTGAAAGAGATATACTGTCTATATAGGCAGTGGGCTTTTTCAAACAAATTTGGGAAAAATACCATCTTTGGGCTGCCTGTAACCATCTTGAGTGTACTGCGTCTCTGCTGGGGGTAGTAGTCCTAATTATTACGCAGCTAAGTGTTACAGCAGGCTTGCGCAAAATTGTTTCCTGGCTCTGCGTTGCCCGTTACATCACCGCCGTCATCCCGTCCAGAGGGAAACAGTATACATATATATGCTGCCTACAGTATCTGTCTGCTGTCTCAGCTCAGCCTTTAAAAAAATAGAAGCAAAATACTTAAGGCCTACTAGTGGCCTTTGGACACTTCACTGCTTCTGCGCTGTGAATTCCACTAGCTCAGTCATACGCACCTACGTCTCACTACAGGCTTGCGCAAAATTCTTTCCTGGCTCTGCTGTGCGTTCCGTAAGCGAAGTCAGCCTCCAACCACAGGCCAATAAGCGGCACATTTAATTACAGCGTTCTGTTTCTGCACTACTGGTAATACCCATGCTGAGGGGTAGGGGTAGGCCTAGAGGACGTGGACGCAGGCGAGGACACGGAGGCCCAAGTCAGGGTGTGGGCACAGGCCGAGCTCCTGATCCAGGTGTATCGCAGCCGACTGCTGCGGGATTAGGAGAGAGGCACGTTTCTGGCGTCCCCAGATTAATCTCACAATTAATGGGTCCATGTGGTAGACCTTTATTAGAAAATGAGCAGTGTGAGCAGGTCCTGTCGTGGATGGCAGAAAGTGCATCCAGCAATCTATCGACCACCCAGAGTTCTACGCCGTCCAGTGCTGCAACTCTGAATCCTTTGGCTGCTGCTCCTCCTTCCTCCCAGCCTCCTCACTCCATTACAATGACACATTCTGAGGAGCAGGCAGACTCCCAGGAACTGTTCTCTGGCCCCTGCCCAGAATGGGCAGCAATGGTTCCTCTCCCACCGGAGGAGTTTGTCGTGACCGATGCCCAACCTTTGGAAAGTTCCCGGGGTCCGGGGAATGAGGCTGGGGACTTCTGGCAACTGTCTCAAGAGCTTTCAGTGGGTGAGGAGGACGACGACGATGAGACACAGTTGTCTATCACTCAGGTAGTAGTAGTTGCAGTAAGTCCGAGGGAGGAGCGCACAGAGGATTCGGAGGAAGAGCAGCAGGACGATGAAGTGACTGACCCCACCTAGTTTGCTAAGCCTACTGAGGACAGGTCTTCAGAGGGGGAGGCAAGTGCAGCAGCAGGGCAGGTTGGAAGAGCCAGTGCGGTGGCCAGGGGTAGAGGCAGGGCCAGACCAAATAATCCACCAACTGTTTCCCAAAGCGCCCCCTCGCGCCATTCCACCCTTCAGAGGCCGAGGTGCCCAAAAGTGTGGCAGTTTTTCTCTGAGAGTGCAGACGACCGACGAACTGTGCTGTGCAAGGTTTGTCGCGCCAAGATCAGCCGTGGAGCCACCACCACCAGCCTCACCACCACCAGCATGCGCAGACATATGATGGCCAAGCACCCCACAAGGTGGGACGAAGGCCGTTCACCGCCTCCAGTTTGCACCACTGCCTCTCCCCCTGTGCCTCAACCTGCCACTGAGATCCAACCCCCCTCTCAGGACACAGGCACTACCGTCTCCTGGCCTGCACCCACACCCTCACCTCCACTGTCCTCGGCCCCATCCAGCAATGTCTCTCAGCGCACCGTCCAGCCGTCGCTAGCGCAAGTGTTTGAGGGCAAGCACAAGTACGCAGCCACGCACTCGCACGCGCAAGCGTTAAACGTGCACATAGCCAAATTGATCAGCCTGGAGATGCTGCCGTACAGGCTTGCGGAAACGGAGGCTTTCAAAAACATGATGGCGGCGGCGGCCCCGTGCTACTCGGTTCCCAGTCGCCACTACTTTTCCCGATGTGCCATCCCAGCCCTGCACGACCACGTCTCCCGCAACATTGTACGCGCCCTCACCAACGCGGTTACTGCCAAGGTCCACTTAACAACGGACACGTGGACAAGCACAGGCGGGCAGGGCCACTACATCTCCCTGACGGCACATTGGGTGAATTTAGTGGAGGCTGGGACAGAGTCAGAGCCTGGGACCGCTCACGTCCTACCCACCCCCAGAATTGCGGGCCCCAGCTCGGTGGTGGTATCTTCGGCGGTGTATTCTTCCTCCACTAAACCACCCTCCTCCTCCTCCTATGCAACCTCTGTCTCGCAATCAAGATGTGTCAGCAGCAGCACGTCGCCAGCAGTCGGTGTCGCGCGGCGTGGCAGCACAGCAGTGGCCCTGCCTCAGCAGGCCGTGCTGAAACTACTCAGCTTAGGAGAGAAGAGGCACATGGTCCACGAACTGCTGCAGGGTCTGACAGAGCAGACCGACCGCAGGCTTTCGCCGCTGAGCCTCCAACCGGGCATGGTCGTGTGTGACAACGGCCGTAACCTGGTGGCGGCTCTGCAGCTCGGGAGCCTCACGCACGTGCCATGCCTGGCCCACATCTTTAATTTGGTGGTTCAGCGCTTTCTGAAAAGCTACCCACATTTCCGCAAGTCCAAGACGGACGCTGCCACCCTGCGCACCCTGCAACATCGGTTTAATCTGCCAGTGCACCGACTGCTGAGCGACGTGCCCACATGGTGGAACTCTACGCTCCACATGTTGGCCAGGCTCTATGAGCAGCGTAGAGCTATAGTGGAATACCAACTCCAACATGGGCAGCGTAGTTGGAGTCAGCCTCCTCAATTCTTTACAGAAGAGTGGGCCTGGTTGGCAGACATCTGCCAGGTCCTTGGAAACTTTGATGAGTCTACCCAGATGGTGAGCGGCGATGCTGCAATCATTAGCATCACCATTCCTCTGCTATGCCTCTTGAGAAGTTCCCTGCAAAGCATAAAGGCAGACGCTTTGCGCTCGGAAACAGAGGCGGGGGAAGACAGTATGTCACTGGATAGTCAGAGCACCCTCATGTCTATATCTCAGCGCGTTGAGGAGGAGGAGGAGGAGGGGGAGGAGCATAAGGAGGAGGAGGAAGAGACAGCTTGGCCCACTGCTGAGGGTACCCATGCTGCTTGCCTGTCATCCTTTCAGCGTGTATGGCCGGAGGAGGGGGAGGATCCTGAAGGTGATCTTCCTAGTGAGGACAGCCATGTGTTGCATACAGGTACCCTGGCACACATGGCTGACTTCATGTTAGGATGCCTTTCTCGTGACCCTCGTGTTACATGCATTCTGGCCACTACGGATTACTGGGTGTACACACTGCTCGACCCACGGTATAAGGAGAACCTTTCCACTCTCATACCCGAAGAGGAAAGGGGTTCGAGAGTGATGCTATACCACAGGACCCTGGCGGACAAACTGATGGTAAAATTCCCATCCGACAGCGCTAGTGGCCGAAGGCGCAGTTCTGAGGGCCAGGTAGCAGGGGAGGCGCAGAGATCAGGCAGCATGTACAGCACATGCAGGGGAACACTATCCAAGGCCTTTGCCAGCTTTATGGCTCCCCAGCAAGACTGTTTCACCGCTCCCCAGTCAAGGCTGAGTTGGCGGGAGCACTGTAAAAGGATGGTGAGCGAGTACGTAGCCGATCGCACGACCGTCCTTGGTGACGCCTCTGCCCCCTACAACTACTGGGTGTTGAAGCTGGACACGTGGCCTGAACTCGCGCTGTATGCCCTGGAGGTGCTTGCTTGTCCTGCGGCTAGCGTCTTGTCAGAGAGGGTGTTTAGTGCGGCTGGGGGAATAATCACGGATAAGCGTATCCGCCTGTCAACCGACAGTGCTGACAGGCTTACAATCATAAAGATGAACAAAGCCTGGATTTCCCCAGAGTTCTCTTCTCCACCAGCGGACAGCAGCGATACCTAAACAATGCGTATGCTGCACCCGCAGATGGAAGCATCGTTCTCTATCACCATCAAAAACGGGGAGCTTTTAGCTTCATCAATCTGTGTATAGTATTCATCCTCCTCCTCCTGCTCCTCCTCTTGAAACCTGACGTAATCACGCCGAACGGGCAATTTTTCTTAGGCCCACAAGGCTCACTCATATAATTTTTGTAAACAATGTTTATTCGTTTCAATTCTCAATTCAATAAAGCGTTGAAACTTGCACCTGAACCAATTTTTATTTTAACTGGGCTGCCTCCAGGCCTAGTTACAAATTAAGCCACATTAACCAAAGCAATACATGGCTTTCACCTGCCCTCTTGGTTGGGCATGGGCAATTTTTCTGAGGTACATTTGCACTCTTGGTACACCAATTTTTTTGGGCCCTCGCCTACATTGTAATCCTAGTAATTTTTAGCCCACCTGCATTAAAGCTGACGTTACCTCAGCTGTGCTGGGCACTGCAATGGGATGTATTTATGTACCGCCGGTGGGTTCCAGGGAGCCACCCATGCTGTCGGTCCACACGGAGTTGTAACTGCATGTGTCCACTTCTAAAGAACCCCAGTCTGACTGGGGCATGCAGTGTGGGCCGAAGCCCACCTGCATTAAACCTGACGTTACCTCAGCTGTGTTGGGCAATGCAATGGGATACATTTATGTACAGCCGGTCGGCTCCAGGGAGCCACCCATGCTGTGGGTGCACACGGAATTCCCATTGCGGAATTGTACCTGCCTGTGACTATTTATAAAAAACCCCGGTCTGACTGGGGCATGCAGACACCTTGACAGAATAAATAGTGTGTGGCACATGGGTTCCCCATTGCTATGCCCACGTTTGCAGCTCCTGATGGAGGTGGCACAGGATTGGATTTCTCATTGCTTCTGTACAGCATTATGGGCTATCGCCCCACCCCTTTTGAAGAGAGTTGCTGCCTGGCCGTGCCAACCCTCTGCAGTGTGTGCCTGCGGTTCCTCCTCATGGCAGACGCACTTATAAATAGACATGAGGGTGGTGTGGCTATGAGGCCAGCGTGTGGCATGAGGGCAGCTGAAGGCTACGCAGGGACACTTTGGTGTGCGCTGTGGACACTGGGTCGTGCGGGGGGGGGGGGGGGTTGGGCAGCATGTAACCCAGGAGAAGTGGCAGCGGAGTGTCATGCAGGCAGTGATTGTGCTTTGTTGGAGGTATTGTGGTGCTTAGCTAAGGTATGCCTTGCTAATGAGGGTTTTTCAGAAGTAAAAATTGTTGGGAGGGGGAGCCCACTCTTGCCGCTATTGTGGCTTAATAGTGGGACCTGAGAACCTGAAATGCAGCCCAACATGTAGCCCCTCGCCTGCCCTATCCGTTGCTGTGTCGTTCCCATCACTTTCTTGAATTGCCTAGATTTTTACAAATGAAAACCTTAGCGAGCATCGGCGATATACAAAAATGCTCGGGTCGCCCATTGACTTCAATGGGGTTTGTTAGTGGAAACGAACCCTCGAGCATCGCGAAAAGTTCGTCTCGAGTAACGAGCACCCGAGCATTTTGGTGCTCGCTCATCTCTACTGGCCATACTTGTATGTAACCTATTTCTAGGATCATTAATTAATTAGTACATATACATTCGGCAGGGTTTAGTAATTATTAATCAGTTAAGCCTACATAAAGGATAAAAAAATTATGTGTATAAAGTACATTTTTTATAAGGATTTACATGGTTAAATTCATATGGGTATAAAGTATTATATGGAGAGATATATACACACATACACAGACACAGAATACATTCGCCCTAACATGTATGTGAAGATAAATCCACACACAAACACACACACACATATATATATATATATATAAGTTTTACATTTCAAATAGAAAACAATGTGTCTTTTGCTGTAATTATGCAAACATATCTTTTTCTCAAAACAAAATCCAACTTCTAATTATTTTTTGCATTTCTCCCAGTTCCACCTTCTACCTATACATTTGATTCAGACCCAAGCTAATTGGGCTCTTCATGGGAAATTGTAAGGAAAGGAGACCTGGCTAAACAACCAATTACCAAGAAAAATGCTAGAGGCAGGGGATAGCCTAATCGTTATATCTTCACAAACACAAAATAATTAATTGTATACTTTATTAACATACATGTGCTCAAAAAGACACTTTAAAATAAAGGAGTAGGTGGCTGAACTAGATCTGGAGTATGTCCAGAGAGGGACTATGTGTATGTTAGCTAGGCAAGCTGAAAGGGTATGATACAAAAGTGTGAGTTAATAGAGGTACTATGCAAGCAGTCCGCTTATAAGTTTCCTAGGCAAGCTAAAATGGCAGTCATTTATAGGCACTATCATATTCACAGAGCATGTTGTCCTCAGAGAAATGACATAATTGCAGTTGGCAATACTGGGACACACAGGGTGTTAGTTGATAGAGGTGCTATAAGAAGCAACCAAAATATAAGATTCAGTACATTGCTATGCTAATTATGTCTTAATCACAGTTGCGCCATAGGCTGGAAATATCAAAGAGATCTCTATATATTCATACAGAATTTGAGCTGCTGTGCTAGTATGCTGTGCTGCTGTGTTATCCAGTAAACTGCTATGCTGATTGTGCATTGAACACAGTTGTGATAGAGAGTAGCAGTGTCAGAGTGGTCTCTAGTACACACACAGCATGCAGTGTATTGGGAAATGGTGTGACTTTTGGCAGACAGGAAGTCTCTATTAAACCACAAAGGGACTACCTAGATGCCTAGCTATCTATAAACATATATTTTATAGTGGAGCCATCCCTAAACCTAATCTAAAAAACATATAACACATGCCCTCCCAACATGTTTAGCCACAAGGCTTTATCAAGGGAGTTCAGGTAGGCTACCTATGAATGCTTGCCATTTCCTAAAAAAAACATGAAGCCCATGACTCCACCCTATGTTCTAATTTGAATCTTTCCATACACAAAAATTGCTTTAGTTGGTGTGTTATGTCTGTGTGTTTTGGAGTTAGAAGTAGTAACCATTGTGTTAATAGGCAATGTTTGCTTGTAATAAGAGCAGCATGGATCCGCTGTCTTGATCGTATTTCAGCAGGGAGAAAATGGAGTATAAAGACCTAGGGTGTCAATGGTAGTAACCTTTTTTTTCGACCTTGTGTATTAGTAATCTTATCTCTGCCCAATATTTTGGAGCCTTTGGACAGTTTCATAAGCTATGAAACATGTTTGCTTTTGGCTTATTACATTTAGGGTAGGCCAACAGTGTATTGGGTGCATTCAGATGTAGTGGGATATTAAAACCATATATGGCCTTATGTATGATTTTAAACTGAGTTTCTTTCCATCTTTCGTTGGAATTGGCTTTGCACATTGCTATACAGCCATCCATGATTTCCTTTTCAATTTTTGGGTCATTGACTTCTTCTGACCATTTTTTTAACCTGAAGTCTTGAGGCAGTGTTTTTGTGAAGGGGAGGTGATTAGGAGATCTAGTAGGTTAGAGATACGCTCTCTATCTATTCGTCGTAAGTTGGTAAGTAGAAAACCCCTCAATTGCACATAAGAGAGTAAGTGCATGCTTGGGAGCTCAAAGGCTTCTCGGAATTCTGGGAAAGTTTGTAGTCCATGCTCTTGGGGATGTAATATATGTTGGATGGTCTCTATTCCTTTGGTTTGCCACTGTGTAAATAATTTGCTTTCCTGCCCCTCTTGGAATTCTGGGTGTCTCTCTATCTTCATGTACTTTAAAACTTTAAAGGGTAGCCTATACGCCTTTCTCACAATCTTCTTGGTTGCAATCGTGTCTTTTGGCATAAGTGCTTGTCTGACCAAGGGTGGAAGATTTGAAAAGCTAGTTTGCAGAAGAGCACTTAGATCCCATGGAGAGAGAAGGTCGGCCTCCAAGGAGAAATTAAAAAATAATTATTTCCCTGTAGCCAGTCCAGGGAGTGTTGGAACAGACTAGTCAGGTTGTAGGTTCTTATGTTAGGAAATTCAATACTGCCTCTATCCTCAGAAGCATCAGTTTTATCAATGCTATTCTCGAATGCTTATAGTTCCATATAAATGAGCAATAAGCTGCATGGAGCTTCCTAATGTCTTTGTGCTTCAAAAGCAGAGGAATCATTTGGAGAGGGTATAAGAGTTTAGGTTGCCGGGGGGGGCGTGGCTAGGCATGGGAGAGTGAGGACGCATACCTCGGAGTTCCACTGTCGCTTAACTACAGCCGACCGGGAAGACTATCCAGCGAGACACCCGTAGATGATGACCAGAGTGGGGAAACGCCGGACGGAGCAGCCACAAGTCCTCGGCTCCCCGCTGAGCAGATTTCTGCAGGGGACGAGCGCCGGAGGTATGAGCAGGAGACTCTCCAAGATGGCGCCGAGCGTGCACAAGACCCAGGCGGGGTGCTCATCCACAGACTCCCCACCCCCAGCCTCGGGTGGAGAGGAGAAGCTGCCAGCAGCAGGAACTACTAAACAGCAGGGGAAGCCAGCGGAGCGCCGCAGCAGAGAAGCAGACACCCTGCCCCAGCGTTCTATGAGTGCAGGGAAGAGCACCCACAACATGGCGCCGGGACCACGTGCAGAGCCCACACAAAGACCGCCGGACTACCCAGAAGCTCACGTGCGGCGCCTCAGCGGACCAGGGGGCACCTCAGCCGACAGAGCGCCGAAAAGCAGCCAGGAGCTCACCTCCCTGCAGCCCAGTAACACAGGAGCTCAGGCCACAAGCTCGAGAAAACCAAAGGGACAGCCCACTGACACAGAGCGGGAGGACAGAGAGGAGTCGGGACAGCTAATGACCGGAACCGCAGGCGCTTCACTTTGGAGGGGACTCCACACACAGGACACGGTCAGTAAAGGGTTTGGGACAAACGACCGAGGGTCCCCCATGACACCCCCTGCCCACCTAACTCCTCTCCAAAAGGACAGAGAGACACATAAACCCCCAAGCAGAGCCATATCTCTAATAATACAGCCAGCCAGGAGGCAGATTACTGCACACACTGGGAGGAAATGAAAAACATGGAGGAAGTAGGGCAGGAGGGTACAACAACCCCACTTACACACTCTCCAACCTCTAAAGGGGCACACCCAGAGATCGATTTCGTGGCCCCGAATATCTGCGCCACACAGCTTTCCGCCACGACGGCAGCGGCTCAGTTAACAGCACCACCAGCAGATGACTCCCAAACATTACAAGCGCTTTGGATCATGATCCATGCTTTACCTACTAAAACAGACCTAGAGATGCATCTACAGTGTATGGAAGAAAAACATGACAGAGCTATTGCTACAGTCAGTCAATCAGTACAGGCCCTCACAGAACGGGTCACGGCCCTAGAAGAGAAACCTGAGACTTCATCTACAGACTTTCAACAGCTCTCATCTATAGTAGAAAAACAACAGAAACAGATTAGAGACCTAACCTTCCACCTTGACGATGTCGAGAACAGAGGCCGACGTAACAACCCGAAGCTGCGAGGCTTCCCAGAGGACGTACCCCCTGATGCACTGCATGACTGTGTCACAGCGATATTTAACAGACTTCTCCAACGTCCAGAAGACAGAATAATAGAACTAGACAGGGTCCACAGAGTACTAGGAGGGAGATCGCGGAATCATAACCTACCCAGAGACATCATATGCCCTGTACATTTCTACAGGCAAAAAGAAGACATCCAACGACTAGCCTGGGAAAACGGCCCAGTTAAATTTAATGGAACAGAGATCTCCATCCTACCTGACGTCTCTAGATTGACTCTCAACTGCAGAAGGATGATCCGCCCGCTACTAGAGGCCACACGCCAAGCAGAAGCGACCTATAAATGGGGTCACCCATTCCACCTGATCCTCAGAAAGCGGGGTCATCTATACACAGTCAGAACACCAGCGGATCTTGAGGGAGCTTTTAAGTTCCTGGAAGTCCCAGCAGTCACAGTACCAAACTGGACCGAGCCCATGGACACCACCCCAACAAACTTCTAACCTATAGTCTCTCCCTGAGTGAGTCCCCCCAAGTACAAAGAAGAAAAGGGGACTCCGACCACTCGACCAGGGCTCTCCGGAAAGTTTGTTCCCCCCATTAGAACCGCTTTACAAGATGGACTACCACGAACCAATCATCCTCCCCAACCTACTGGACATATTCCATTCACCTCACCCTCTGAGAAATTCCCATAACACGAGCTTCAACACAAGCGGCAAATCGGAGTGATACACCGAGGATCCACACAAAAGCCGCGAAAGATCTAAAAACAGAATTTTTCTGTTTCCCCGAACTAGCGACCACTGGAGTCCGGCTACGGCCCCTCCGATCCGGTGTACTTTCGCGTACCCCCCTATAGGATATCAGGGTACCGAGTTCTACCCCCCAGGTTTGGGGGAACGGGCACCCTGATTAATAGTTTAAATTATAGCACAGTAGTTAACCACAAGACTAGTCTTGGGTTCTGATTGCTATTGTTCTTGTCCTCCCTAGTGTGTCGTCACTTGTTCTTACTCCAAAATCCCTTTGAGTTTTTTTTTTCCCTCCCCCTCTTTAGCTTTCACCCTCTCACACCTCGTCCCCTCACTCCTCTCCCATCCACACTTACATATCTCAACTTTTTAGCCTTCAGCAACGAGAAGTACCATGTCGGCTGACCTCGCTAACCTCTCAGTAACTTCAATCATTGCACAGGGCCTGAACATCCCTGAGAAACGGTCCTCCATCCTCCATCTTCTATGGAAAAGGAAAGCACAAGTGGCCTTCATCCAGGAGACCCACTTCCTCACAAACGCATGCCCCAGACTCTCGGACGCCAGGTTTCCAAACGCCTACCACAGCACGAATGCAGACTCTAAATCCAAGGGGGCCTCGATCCTCATAGCCAGCTCCATCCCATGCGAGATGAAGGAGATCCGATGTGATCCCGGAGGTAGATACCTGCTCCTCAAAGGTAAGCTCGCCTGTACACCAGTCACACTTGCGGCAGTATACTCCCCCAACTCCAATCAGGTGACCTTCTTAGAGGGGATCCTGGAGGAGCTGGAGGAATTTAAAGAGGGCACTTTGATACTTGGAGGAGACCTCAACATCACCTTAGATCCAAGGATAGATACATCCAGGGGGAGCAATAGCCTTTCCATGTCAGCACACCGTAGGATTAAAAGAACACTTCACAAACACCAATTAGTAGAGTCCTACACCCTACAACTAAGGACTACACATTTTATTCCCAACCACATAACACATACTCCAGAATCGACTATTTCCTCCTTCAGCACTCGTCACTGCAGACATTAGTCGCGGCATCCATAGACAACATCACATTCTCAGACCACACTTTGATCACAAAGCTAAAACTCCCCACCCTGCACTGAAGAGAGTGGCACTGGAGACTTAACGAGTCACTAGTTCACGATCCGACAACATCAGATGAAATACACAAAGCACTAAAAGAATACTTTTAGAACAAAACGATACACCTAAGGTAGACCCACTAACAGTCTGGGAGGCCCATAAATGCGTAATCCGAGGACAGTGTGTGGAGCTTGGCTCCCGCATCAAAAAAGAGCAGGGCGCACACCTAAAAGGGCTGCTAGACCAAATCTAAGTGCTAGAATCATTACACAAAACCACCCAAGACAATGCGAGAGGATCAGAACTGCTCCAACTAAGGGAGAAAGTACGCACATATTGTCTGGGACAAGCCAAAGGTAACATAGTAAAGTGCAGATGACACTTTTACGAATTTGGCGACAAACCTAGTCGCGCACTAGCTCGGGCACTGCGCACCACAAGAGCCAACACCTATATCTCACACATCAATGCCCCCAACGGCCAAGCGCCACACCTACCTTAACAAATAACCGAGGCATTCTGAGAATACTACAACTCCCTCTACAATCTTACACCACCACAATCAGAACAGGAGAAGGTACACAGGAGGGCCCTGATCAGGGATTATTTACAATGGGCCAATTCCAGTAGATTTACCCAAGAAGCAATTGACTCAATGGAAGAACCAATATCCCCGATTGAACTAGCAAATGCGCTAACAGACTCTCAGACAGGGAAAGCGCTAGGCCCGGACGGTCTCACCCTAACTTATTATAAGAAATACGCGGAGACCCTCTCCCCCCATCTTCGTAAAAGCCTTTAATTCCATAACATCGGGAAACAAAATACCTAGAGATACTCTAACAGCACACATAGCTGTCATCCATAAAGAAGGAAAAGACCCATCACAATGTCAGCGCTACCGCCCTATTTCCCTATTAAATACAGACTTGAAATTGTTTGCTAAAATTCTCGCGAACAGGATTTCCCCCTACCTGCAAACTACTATCCACAAAGACCAAGTCGGATTTGTGCCGCTAAGAGAAGCGAGAGACAACACAACAAAAGCCATTAATTTAATACATCTGGCAAGA
Organism: Eleutherodactylus coqui; assembly: GCF_035609145.1. NCBI lineage: Eukaryota > Metazoa > Chordata > Amphibia > Anura > Eleutherodactylidae > Eleutherodactylus > Eleutherodactylus coqui. The sequence continues at coordinate 143,418,203 of NC_089846.1, forward strand.
AAACAGTTCCTGCCGACATGCCTTCTATCAACAGATGCGGACAAGGCATTTGACAGAGTAGAGTGGGATTTCCTGTTCGTGACGATGACACACATGGGAATGGGAACTAACATGTCACAATGGATTACAAGCCTATACTCCGGCCCAACAGCTTCAGTCAGGGCAAACGGACAGTTTTCAACACCATTCCGTATCTCTAACGGTACGAGGCAAGGCTGCCCCCTGTCCCCCTTGATATTCATTCTATGCCTAGAGCTCCTGCTAACACAGATTAGGTCCAACTCAAATATCCATGGTATCAAAATAGGTGGTACAGAACACAAGATCGCGGCATACGCGGACGATCTTCTGTTCTTCGTCTCTAAGCCACAAATCTCACTTAATGATGAAAATAAACAAATACTCCACACTATCCAAATTCAAGATACATTACCATAAATCAGCAGCACTGAACGTCTCTCTACCACAACATTTGGTCGAGGAACTAAAAGGTCACTTTTCGTTCTCATGGGCAAGGGGCCACATTCAATACCTGGGCATTCACGTAACACCAAATGTAGAAGATTTATATGCAGCCAACTTTCCAATATTACTAATCAAGATCAGACAGGACCTCAATAAGTGGACGAAGGGCACATTCTCCTGGTTTGGCAGAGGAGCAATCATTAAAATGAATATCCTTCCTAGACTCATATACCTACTCCAGGCCTTCCCTATCCACGTACCGAAACAATTCCTCATGACCCTACAAGCACAAATAGCAACCTTTGTCTGGGCAGGCAGGGCCCCACGGATAGCTAAGAACACACTGTCCAGACCCAAAAAGCGAGGGGGGAATGGGAATGGGACTACCGGACTTCGGAAAATACCATCAGGCAGTTCACCTAGTAAGGATCATCGATTGGCACTGTCACTCAGAGCTTAAACAGTGGATCACCATAGAGCAGGCAGCATCCCCCACACCATTAGTAGTCCTCCCCTGGATTGACAACCCAGCCGTCACAGACCTCACTCAACACCCCACTATCAAACCCACACTAAGGGTATACACCAAAATCTCAAACAGAACAGACATATCCCCCAGACCCTCCCCAATGCTACCAATCCTGAATAACTCAAGATTCCCACCCGGATGTGAAAACAAAGTTTTTCGCACCTGGTTCTCTGAAGGCAAATATAGGGCAGAACACTTTCTACAGGACGGACAGTGGCACCCAATAGAAACGCTAAGAGAAAATGGGGACTCAGCTCCATTACCAATTTGGCAGACACTACAATTAAGACATTTCCTCCTTTCACTACCACATCCTAGCGAATTTAGGAGACACAAAACACAATTCTAACTTACATGTAGCACAGAAGGCTCCTCCAGACACACACTGTCTAGAATGTATAACATCCTCAACACCCAAACGGAGACATCACCACCAAGATACATAGCAAAATGGGAGGAGGAGCTGAGAATCCAACTAACTCCAGAAGACAGAAACAGAATATTTACCTTGACACATTCTGCTTCAATCTCGAGCAGAATACAAGATACTAACCAGGTGGTACAGAGTGCCTTCACATCTACACAAACTATTCCCATCAGTCTCCCCCCTATGCTGGAGATGTGGAACAGACCAGGGGACTATGCTGCACGTCTTCTGGGACTGCCCAGCGCTGGCAAGCTTCTGGTCAGAGGTTTGGCGGATCACCTCGAAATTTACCCAGTACTCACTACCAAAAACAACATCCTTTTTCCTGCTACACTATTGTGATATACCACTAACGGTATACAAAAAAATCGATGGTATGCTTCCTGGTAGGCGCGGCGAGATCATGCATAGCCAGGCTGTGGAGAAAACCAACCCCGCTTTCAATGGCGATGTGGTTTAATAAAGTAAGACGGATAATGGAGATGGAGGACCTTTCCGCAACACTTAAGGGCACACAAAAGTTTAGAAAAACATGGTATCACTGGATAGAGTTCCAAGACTCAGTTGAATACCGTTCGCTACTTAGTCCCCAATCTTCCTGAATTAACCTCAAGATCACAAGCACATTTCGTTGTCCCCCCACCCTCCCCCCGCCTCCTCTCTCTATACCTCTTTCTTCCATTTCTTTTTCCTTCCCCTTTCTCTCTCCTTATCCCCCCGCATACATAACCCAAGCGTCTACCCCCAATGTGTCTTGTAAGTCTGTTAGATAACCCGGTTAACCTGGTTCAATATAAGACAACCTAGCTGTATCTGAAAGCACTTCAAATGGCTATACAAGAAGACTATTAGCCTGGTTTCATGTGTTCCAAATCAGTTTATTTTAGACGATATATTTCGAAAAAGTTTTCAAATCTTCAGTTATTAAAATTTATATGCAGCTTGACATATTCAGAATACCGAAAATAACAACACAGCTGTAAATGTATATGTACATGCAATAAATAAAGAATTTATATTAAAAAAAGAGTTTAGGTTGCTGATCGTTTTAACTAAGTTGCAACGATGTAGGAAAGAAAGCGGTAGATTATACCATTTATGCAGCTCCTTAATGATTTTAAGTATTAAAGGAGGGTAATTAAGAGTATATATTGATTCTGAGTTTTTCCCTTTTAATGATGTTTTAATAAAAATGGGGATATATTGCACTTTGGAAGCAGACTCACTTTGCATGAAGGAAATGAAAACTTTGGTATGACAAGGCTGACTGATGAATGAGCCGCTGAACTACAATTGCATGTTTTCACATCAGCATAAGTGAATACTTGCCATGAGTGAAATCAAACCCCCTAGATTCATCCCTGAGTGTAAAAAAATACTATTGTCGGGGAACAACAGACATTTCATAGTAACGGGGCAGATGTCCCGCACTGCTAAATTCAGCACTCAAGTCTAAGTTATCTGTAGAAATTGATGTAGTTAGGGTAAACTTCTGGAGGAGTGTAGTCAGGAACAGGAAGAGTTCCATACGGGCTAAACCTTCTCCCGGACACATTCGTTTTCCTACAAAGGAAGGAGATATTATAATGAGGAGATCAACCATGGAAAAAGATCTGTATATTGGTCATGGGGCAGAGCGGCAGATTTTATAGCTACTTTTATGGGTGCAGCGCATTACAAAAAAGTGCAAAATAAAGAACAAAATGGGGGATTTATCAAAGCTAATGCAAGAGTATCACATCGTGAGAGTTTGTGCTTCAGGGTCTTGTAGTACTATGTACTTCCAGAAGCAGGTTGCTGCAGGTGTGGTTGATTTCGCTGGCTGATGGTGTGCATTGTTTCAGCCAGCCAACCATCTGGGGTCTGTGCCTTTTAAATATCAGACCCTCTTGCTAGAGAGTGCTGGTCATTATATACATTGACATCTCCTAACTGTAACTAGGTGTTAGCGTGCATTCTGTGCTGATCGTCGCATCTGGTTTGTGGTCAGAATTCATGTGGCTCTGTTTGGTTTATGTTCCAAAGGTGTGCAGACGCCTGTGTGTGAACTATGTTCTGTCTGTAGATGGGCAGATGCCTGGTGTGAACTATGTCCTGTTTGTGTTTGCTGTGTCTATAGCTGCTCTCTCATTGTTCCCTGCCTCTTTCCCTTATCCACCTAGGGTGAGTGATGTTTACCCTAGGCTCCTGTGTGGGGCCGTCCTTATCAGGACGATCCCCTAGCTTTTATGCAGGGTTCCCTGATGTAAGGACCGGCGGCGCGCGGGTCCCTCGTGCCCTCACCGCCGGCCCTGTCACACGGGCTGCTGCTGTGCAGCACAGGGGAGCCCCAGTCCTCGTCATCTCCCCTGGCCGCCCGGCTCCTCCTCGCTGCCGGGTTGCTAGGGACACAGTGGGTGTTGCTCCGCGTCGCGTCCTCGGTACCATGGCAACCTGGCATGCATCTCCTTCTCTGCCTCCTGCAGGGCTGGGGGTGGGTTCCCCAGTGCTGCTGGATGCACTCAGCTGCTGTCAGGCTCCCCGCCCCAATCAGCTGCTGGGACGGGAGCTCTGAGAGCATTTAAACCTGCTTGTATCTGCAGACCAGTGCCAGTGTTAGTTTGGTCTTCCTGCTACACCAGCGTACTTCTTGTTGAGACTCCTGACTTTTGACTCCCTATTTTTGGACCTGACCCTCTTGTACCACGTACCCTCTCATTGCCGATCCGGATAGTCTGACTCTCCTTGCTGTTGTTTGTTCCAGTGTCTGTCTGTTTGTTAATCCCAGTGTTCCCCTTCCTTAGTGAGTGTAGGGACCGTCGCCCAGTTGTCGCCCTGGGGCCTAGTCTCGGGGGGCAAGTAGGTAGGACAGGGGGTGCGGGTATTTTCAGGGACCTCCAGTTTCCCGGACCCCGAGTCCTGACATCTGACTTCTGTGATGTAGGGTCAGACTTCCCTCTTTCCCTTAGGCCTATTTCACATGAGTGTTTTATCGTGGGTATTTTGTCACAATAAATGTTGGCCGAAAATTGCGACCATCTGAAGCATTGGATTCCAATGCATTCATTCAAATGGCCGCTTTTTAGCCGCGTCAAAACATTACAGCCGCGATAATAGGACATTGTGGCTGAATATTCTGGCCAATGTTTTGATGCAGCCAGAAAAGACATGTCTTTCCCTATCTTTTGGCCGCGATCAGCTAGCAATTCCCATAGGCTCCTAAGGGAGCTGCCAGCAAAGGGGGGGGGGGGCAGTTTAGCAGCAGCTCGCAATGCTAAACTATGTTAGCTGGCTCTATTGAGTCAATAGAAGTATTTAGGTCGGCCAAAGGAATTCCAGGCTGGGGCATGTGAATGGGCGAGAAAACGTGGGAGTTAAGTGCAACTTGGTCACGGCATTTACTCGCCACTGCGGTTTTTGGCCGCGATGCGTCTGGCCGAAAGACGCATTGTGTGTGAAAGAGGCCTAAGGGTAGCTTCAGAATACCATAAGCACAAAAGTGCTCATAATAACACCACTCTTAATGATGTTGCGTGTATTTCAGCACATTTTACTGTACTGCCAGGGACCATTTACATTAGAGTGGGACACACATACACCATGATTGAAAAGGCTGTGCAGCCTAATTAGTCCCCAGTGTTATCGATTACCCTGCAAAATCGGTGATTTAGGTGCACAAATGCGCACAAAAATAGTTGCTATAGGGATGGGGTGCTACGTCTTCCCCAGTTGCTGATTTCATGTGTATATGTGTGCGGATGGATAAATAGGTTGATAAAGAGGTTGGCCTTGTCCCCTGTTAGAAAAGAGGATAAGGCCACCCTCTTTATCAGGGCCCTATAGCAGCCACAAGGGCTGTTTATATGGATTACATGCCTTAGCCTTCATTAGTTTAGTTTTCATACATTTCCTCAATTATGTAGTATACCTGCAGAGAATGGCATGAGAGCAATATGTTTCTTTATTGCACCCTTATCATCCAGGAACCGTTCCGGAGAAAACACCTTTGGGCATGGAAACTGGTCAGGATCCTGAAGAACAGTGGTCAGCACAGGGAATACATCTGTGCCCTGGGAAATAGAGGATTAGAACAATTATTTCCCAAGAACATTCCTTGTAGACATCTTTATAATTCCTAATACTTATTTTTCTGCTGACCTAAATGTTATGTAGGTTAATCTATTAATATTGAAGGAGAAAAATGATAATTAAAGGCTCCATGTTGTACTATATCCGAAAATTCTCAGTTTATACTGTTGGCCACATTCCAATGGTGGGGTTAAGGCCCTTTTACTGAAAACGATTATCATTCAAAAAATAGTTCAAACGAGAAAAAGGGAACAATAATCATTAAGTCTAAACGCAGCAAACGACCGAACGACGAGCGCTAATCCTTCACTTTGCATTTGTTGTTCATTTTCTGCAGGCATAAAAACCATTGTTGGTTCATTCACTTACCATTCAGTTTAAATAGCACTCGGGCAGTCGTTCTCATTTACTTATACAGCGAATGTGAGCGACTGAACGATTTCTTGTACAAACAAGCCAACGATGTATCTGCCAGTATAAATAGGCTGCCCGAGCAAATGAACTAAGTCTGATGTTATTCGCATGTTCAAACGATAATCATTTGGTGTAAAAGGACCCTAAGGGCGGCTTCACATGGGTGTATGCGCAACAGCCCGACCTTCATAGCGCAAAAAGTTGCACAATCATGCACATTTTAGTGCATTTCACTGTACTTTTTGAACTGCCCAGGACCGCTCATGATTTTAAAGGCTGTGCAACCTAATTAGTTCCCAGTGTTTCGAATTACCCACAAAATTGCATACCCCTTTAGACTCCTATGGTGCCTTTGGTGCACAAATGCGCACTAATATAGCATGTCACTTTTTTTTTCTGCACCCGCAAAAGCAAAAATGTGAATCAACCCATTGAAAACAAAGGATTCTATTCTCTGCACATAGTGCATGCTCGTGTGAAGTCCTCCTAAGTTACACACTCATTTAGGGGCAATAAATGAACTCTGACCAGACAAAACTTGCTTCATACAGGCGTACTTGCGCAAGCAATGCACAGAGAATTTAACCCATTGATGTCAGTGGGCTTGTACACATTTCCAGATTTTGCGTGCGCAAAAAAAAAATCGAACAAAAAAAGTTTGGTACTATGTTAGCCAGTAGAGCAATGTGTGATTATTCTCAGTAAGGCCTCCTGTCCACGGGAAATATGTCACTGCATTATCTGTGGCGATAATCCGTCCACGGATAAAGCAGTGAACGCTTTCCATAGACTTAACTATGGAAAGCGCAGCCCGACATCCACAAGTGGAGAATCATAGCGATTCTCTGCTTGAGGGATTCAAATTGCGGCATGCTGCGATTTTCCGTGATCCTCCACGGTGATCCTATCTATCAGATAGGCTCACTGCTGAGGCCTGTCAGTTCTCCCCCCTGCTCCCCCGCAGCAGAATATCGCTAATAATATTCCGCCTCGCCTGTGGACAGGCAGCCTAAGAGAAACCAAGTCATCTTGTAGATATGATACCTTTTAATGGCTAACAAAAATACATGATGTTATAGCGAACTTTCAAACCTACTCAGGGTTCTTCCTCAGGTATAATGAAACAGATCCAAAGATGCATTCATATAAAAAAAATGTGTCTTTAGATCTGTTGCATTATGCCTGAGAAAGAAATTCTCCATGAATTTACACGGCTGGCTGCGGCATATTGCAGTGCACTGATGCCACACCCCCAAACTCCCCTGGCCGCCAGAACAATGAAAGACGTCCCCACAGGAATGAAGGGGTATCCCCACGGCAGGGGATTCCCTTCATCATTGCGGTGGGGGATTCCCTTCATTATTGCGGTGGGGGATTCTCTTCATCATTGCAGTGTGGGATTCCCTCCATCCTTTTGGCAGGGAACTCCGTTCTTCACCGTGGCGGGGTACCATTGAAAAAATGCAATTCATCTTGCAAAAAGCAAACCCTCTTGTAGCTATCATGGAAAAACAAAAACAATAGATCACAGGTGCAACCTTTAGAATAGAAAGCTCATTAAAGCAAGGGTATTAACCCGATTCTACTATTTTAATTAACTGACAGTACGACGCGTTCAGGAACACAGCAACTTCCCCATACAAGGTATTCTTCAAAGACCACAGGTACAGCTCAGTCAGGCAGAACGACATTGAAGGCTCTACACTCCGGCTCCTCCGGTTGTGGGTACAGGTGGTGATTGCCTTATGTATAGTGAGGGCAGACTGCATACATGGTCTTCCCTCCATAAGACGTCACCGCAAAAATCTAGCCAGGAACAGACTGTCCCTCTTACTGTCTGGGGAAGGCGGAGAGGGGTTGCTAGAAGACGTTGCGAGGCCTTTTTAGACCACTGTAGCAAAAGAAGCAGTACCGCTGACAACATAGTGTGCCCTGCCCCCATTTTTCCTGTTCTTTTTGTGTGTATATTGTAAACCGCATTACACGCCTCGATCGTTCAGATATTCGCTGGATTGCAAGAATTTGAACAATAAACGTTCAGTGTAAATGCTTGAAGTGACTGAACAACAAATGATAATTCATTCACTTGTCATTCGTAGTTCAGTTTCTATAGGCATAAAAACTGAATGATGTTCGGCCTGTGTAAACTGGCAGTTGCTCATCTATGTGAATGCAGAATGGTGGCTGAAATAGATCTACAGCCTGCTACACGCTCAGGGTGGCTTCACACGAGTGCGTTTTTCCGCGTACATAGGTGCGCACCCATGTACGTGCAAAAACACGGTGAATGCAGGTCCGTGCATTGTTTTCAATGGAGCCGCAGCTGCTGCCGGCGGCTCCGTTGAAAACAATGGTCTGCCGGCATCACTGCATTCTTTTTCAGGGAAGGGCTTAACATATAAGCCCTTCCCTGAAAAAAAAAATTTTAGTGTAAAAAAAAAATGTATATACTTACCTCTCCGCCGCTGCCGTGACCCCCGCGGGGATGAAAAAACACATCTGCCAACATTGAATGACGGCATTCATTTGGTGAGAGCTGCCTGTGATTGGATGAGCACGTCAGCCAATCACAAACAGCTCTTTCAGCAGGTAGGAATTTTAAATCCCCGCCTGCTGATAGATCGGCACTAGAGAGCCAGGGACAGCCAGGAGAAGATGCGACTGAGCCCCGGCAGCCGAAGGGAGGTAAGTATGTTTTTTTTTTTGGTTTTTTACAGCACTTTTACTTGATTTTCAGGGAAGGACTTACATTTAAAGCCCTTTCCTGAAATCAATTGGCAGCAGAATCCTCTACCGCAGCTGGCATGTATGATAGCTGCGGTAGAGAATTGCAGCAGATGTGTTCTTCATCCATGCAGGGGTCACGGCAGCGGCGGAGAGGTAAGTGTATATATATATATTTTTATTTTTTTAATTTTTTTATTTTTTACACTAAAAATTTCTTTTTCAGGGAAGGGCTTATATGTAAAGCCCTTCCCTGAAAAAGAATGCATGGGTGCCGACAGAGCATTGTTTTAATGGAGCCGCCGGCAGCAGCCACGGCTCCATTGAAAACAATGCGTGCATTCCCAATGGTGCACGCATGTTCTATCTTTGCAGGCACACGCCTGCAATCCACGGACATTGGCACACACCATAGGGAATGCAATGTTGCAAATATAAGTGCGTTTTTGTGCGTGCGTAGGCACGCACAAATACACGCTCGTGTGAAGCCACCCTCATTGAGCAGTCATTGCTTCTCGGTGAAAGCTAGAGATGGCAAGATCTGAAAAAAAACCTGGAAAAATTGTGGAAAAAAAAGGTTTTTTTCAGGGTTTTTTTTCCAAAGCCAGTTTGAATACCATGTCATAGATATGTTATTTATTATTGGAAAAGAACATATTCAACACACATTTTTTTCAATTTTCAGAAGTTTTTTTCCCCCAACTTTTCCATTTTTTTAGACCTTCCCATCTCTAGTGAAAGCACAGGAGCAATCATTGCTGGGACAACTGTTGGGACAAGCGTCCGTTGTAAAACGACCCTAAATGGGTAATTGGGGAGAAGTGGCAACTACTGTCTTATTTTGCTAAGATCATATCTCAGGATTGCAACATCTAATCAAGGAGATGAAGGTACTATTTTAGGGCTCAGTCAGATGAGTCTCATAACTTTCAGTTTCATCCCATTGCTTTTAGTCTTTCCTTGTGCAAATGAGAATAGGGCTGATCCCTCTGCACTGTAGCAGCCCTTCAGATATTTGTAGACAGCTATTATGTCTCCTCCCAGCCTTCTTTTTTGCAAGCTAAACCTTCCCAGATCCTTTAACCGTTCTTCGTAGGACATGATTTGCAGACCGCTTACCATCTTCGTAACTCTTCTCTGTACTTGCTTCAGTTTGTTTATGTCTTTTTTAAAGTGGGGTGCCCAGAACTGGACACAGTATTCCAGATGAGGTCTGACTAAGGAAGAGTAGAGGAGGATAATGACCGCTTGTGATCTAGACTCTATGCTTCACTTAATACATCCCAGAATTGTGTTTGCCTTTTTGGCTGCTGCATCACACTGTTGACTCATGTTCAGTCTATGATCTATTAGTATACCCAAGTCTTTTTCACATGTGCTGCTTAGCCCAATTCCTCCCATTCTGTATGTGCTTTCTTCATTTTTCTTGCCCAGATGTAGGACTTTGCATTTCTCCTTGTTAAAGGAGATGTCCCGAGGCAGCAAGTGGGTCTATACACTTCTGCATGGCCATAATAATGCACTTTGTAATGTACATTGTGCATTAATTATGAGCCATACAGAAGTTATAAAAAGTTTTATACTTACCTGCTCCGTTGCTGGCGTCCTCGTCTCCATGGAGCCGACTAATTTTTGGCCTCCGATGGCCAAATTAGCCGCGCTTGCGCAGTCCGGGTCTTCAGCAGTCTTCTATGGAGCCGCTCGTGCCAGAGAGCGGCTCCGTGTAGCTCCGCCCCGTCACGTGCCGATTCCAGCCAATCAGGAGGCTGGAATCGGCAGTGGACCGCACAGAAGAGCTGCGGTCCACGAAGGTAGAAGATCCCGGCGGCCATCTTCAGCAGGTGAGTATGAAGACGCCGGACCGCCGGGATTCAGGTAAGCGCTGTGCGGGTGGTTTTTTTAACCCCTGCATCGGGGTTGTCTCGCGCCGAACGGGGGGGGGGGTTAAAAAAAAAAAACCCGTTTCGGCGCGGGACATCTCCTTTAAATACCATTCTGTTAGTCGCCACCCACTGTACAAGCTTTTCTAGATCTTTTTGAATACTCTCTCTCTCTCTTCCCCAGTGTTAGCTGTCCCTCCTAGCTTTGTGTCATCAGCAAATTTGATCAGTTTCCCATCAATTCTCTTCTCCAGATCATTTATAAAAATGTTGAACAACACTACGCCTAGGACAGAGCCTTGTGGTACCCCACTTGATACATTCTTCCACTTGGATGTGCTGCTATTTATGACCACTCTTTGAGTACGATCACTCAGCCAGTTCTGAAACCAACAGTTGCCTTGTCAATCCCATATTTGGTCATTTTTTCAGTAAGTATAGTATGAGATACTTTGTCAAATGCTTTACTAAGGTCAAGAAAAACTATATCCACCGCATGTCCCTGATCAACCCCGTCAGTGATACTATCATAGAAGGAAATTAGATTTGCCTGGCATGACTTGTTTGTAACAAACCCATGCTGGCTCTGGTTAATTACTCCATTCTCATCCAAGTACTTGCATACATGCTGCTTAAAAATTTGTTCAAAGATCTTGCCCGGTATAGAAGTCAGGTTCACAGGCCTGTAGTTTCCTGGATCCACCTTCTTCTCTTTTTTGAAGATAGGGACAACATCTGCCCCTTTTCCAATCTTCTGGGACGTCTCCTGTTCTCCAGGAATTTTCAAAAATTATGGCGAGTGGTTCAGCAATTACCTCTGCTGCTTCCTTTAGTATCCTAGCATGTAATTCATCTGGACCTTGAGACTTGAATTCATTTAAGTTAGCTAAGTGTTCCCTCACCATCTCTCTGCTTACAGATAGCCTGCATTCTTTTATTCCCCCAATAGCACAGGGAAGATCAGTTGATGTTACATTTACTTTCTGAGAGAAAACAGATGCAAAATAGGAATTTAAAAGTTTGGCCTTCTCAGCATCATTCTTAACCAATTCATCATTTTCATCTTGTAAGCATCCAATAGCATCTTTGACTTTTCTTTTGCTTTTGACATACGCCCCAAATCCTTTTTTATTGCTTTTGGCCTCTGTTCCAAGCCTCAATTCATTATTAGCTTTAGCTTTTCTGACACTTGCCCTACAGTTTCTGCAGACCACATTATATTCTTCTTTAGATATTCCCCACTTTTTCCATTTGATAAACATATTTTTCTTTGTTTTTTAACATGTGTGCAAGTTCTGTGTTCATCCATCCTGGTTTCTTTAAATGCTTCCCATTCTTTCTTCTTTTAGGGATTGTTAACCATTGTGCTTTGAGAATCTCATTTCACAATATTTCACAACCTTCTTGGGCATTTCTGTCCTTAAGAACATCCAGCCATTGGATTCTTCCTCTTTCTGAGTTCATTGAAATCTGCCTTTCTAAAATCCAACCTTGAAGTCTGAGTTTTCTCAGGTCTTCCTCCCACTTTATCCAAAATTCAAGGATAGCATGATCACTGCCTCCTAAGGACCCAGCCACGCTTACTCCCTCAACCATTTCCTCCCTGTTGGTAAGAATTAAGTCCAAGATAGCAGATCCCCTTTTTTTCTCTTCGACCTTTTGGAAGATAAAGCTGTCAGCAAGAGCGGATAAGAATTTGTTGGATCCATTACTTTTACCTGAGAGAGATTCCCAACAAATGTCTGGATAGTTAAAATCTCCCATGATCAGTATGTCATGCTTTTTTGAGAGCTTGGCCATCTGATGTAGAAAGAGTTCATCAAAATCTTCTGCTTGTCCAGGTGGCCTATAGTAAATGCCTACAATGGTGTCCTTTCTGTTGTTCTTGCCTTGTAATCTTACTCAAAAAGTTTCTGCAGAACTCCCAGCTCTGAAGCCTAAATTTCTGTGGAGATGAATGTTTTCCTAACATACAATACAACGCCTCCTCCCCTTTTATTATGTCTGTTTCTTATAAATAAGTTGTATCCTTCAAGCCTTGTGTTCCAATCATGTGTATCATTCCACCAAGTTTCCGTGATGTCTATGACATCATATTTCTCTTCCTGTGTTAGGAGCTCCAATTTTCCTTGTTTGTTTTCCATGCTCTGTGCATTTGTATAAAAACATTTCAGTTTGTGATCGGTGTCTCTTGCTCCTCTACTTGCCTTCTGAATTTTTTGTCTTTGTTCTTTCTTTCCACTTCTAATAGCTAGGGTCTCAAATGTATTAATTAGCTGTATATTTTTACCTGTCTTTTCACTTCCCTTCCCATATTGTTCTAGTTTAAAGCTCTCCTAATGAGTAAAGCAAGGCGCCCACCAAAAATGTGCTTACCTGTTTTTGTAAGGTGCAACCCGTCTCTAGCAAGCAGTCCATCATATAGGTAATTCACTCCATGGTCTAGGAATCCAAATCTTTGCTGACGGCAACATCGACCTAGCCAGTTGTTGACCTCTAGAATCCTGTTTCATTTTCTTATTCCATGGCTATCCACTGGGAAGATGGATGAGAAGACCACTTGTGCTCCTAGTTCCTTCACCTTCTTTCCGAGGTCTTCAAAGTCTCTACAGATAGTTGCAAAGTCCTTTTTTGCAGTGTCATATTCCCTACATTTGTCCCTTTTTTGCAGTGTCATTTTGCAGTGTCATTTGTCCCTATTAGTAGGAATGAGTGGTGTTCTGTAGGACTGAAGAGTCTTGACAACCTATCAGACAAATCTTTGATTTGTGCACCTGGAAGTCAGCACACCTCTCGTGATGTTTCAGATTTACAGACAGCGGCCTCTGTCCCTCTCAATAGGGAATCCCCTACAACCACTACTCTCCTCTTCTTCTTCACAACAGCACTTCTTTTTCTCCATTCAAGAGGACTCTGTGCACTTCCTACACAGTTCTTTGTGGGTAGAGTCATTTCTTGTTGTACCTCTTTCTCCTCTGTTCTTTGTGGGTAGAGTCATTTCTTGTTGTACCTCTTTGTGCTTCTGCTCAGGAACCAGTACCAGCTCCCCCTGCGTGAGAACCTTGTACCGGTTCCCAAGCAGTTTGGGTGCTGGCTGACTCATGTTCTTTCTGCTTCTTTGGGTCACATGCTTCCATTCTTCGGCTTCTGCAGGTACACTGGACATTACTTTTCCTTTAGCATTTTGAAGACTTTCTTCTACTCTGTCCAGGAAATCCTCATCTTCCTTAATACGTTTTAATGTAGCTATTCTCTCCTGAAGACTACGCGCCTTTTCCTTCAGTAGAGACACAAGCTTGCATTTCTGGCAGGTGAAGTTTAGCTTTTCCTCTAGTCGGTCTGTAAACATATAGCATACGTTGCAGCTCACCAAATGGCTCCTCTCCTTTTCTATGTTGTTAGTTGATGTCCACTTCCAAACTTCTAAAAGTCAAGAATTGCAGTGAAGATATTCCTCCACGCGGGAAATCTTTATGCGCAGCATGAACCTTCCCATGTCTTATCTTTTGCAGGTGCAAAGATTGTGCGCCTGTAAAAGACGGCTATGTGACCACATCATAGGGAACCAATAGTCCTATTAGATAGGCTTTTTTTTGCACACATAGGCACGCACAAAAAAAACCCGCTCGTCTGACATCACTCTTAGGGCGAGCACCCACTGGCGTTTTTTTACCTGCGTTTTGTGTTTTGCGTTTTTCCTGCACAGGCATAGAGATAACATGTGTTCCTGTCCACTGGCGTTTTTTTTGCGTTGCGTTTGCGTTTTTAACATAGGAGCTGTCAGTTGCATATGTGTCCTTATTTTTCTCCATGGAAATTAATGGAAAAGCCGCGAAAACGCCGCGAAAACGCCGCGAAAAACGCCGCGGAAAACGCAAACGCCAGTGGGTGCTCGCCCTTAAACAGCAACAGGCCGCAAATGTAAAGACCCTTTTACCTGGAACGATTATCGTTCAAAAAATTGTTCAAAGAAGCACAAATGAACGATAATATTGCAGTGTAAGTGCAGCCAACGATGGCATTACAGATGATAAATCATTCGCTTTTCGTTCATCATTCATTGTATGTAGGCATAAAAATCATCATTGCCTCGTTCACTCTTTGTTCAGTTTAAATATCAATCATTCAGTCGTCTTATTCACTTATACGGCGAACTACTGAACGATTTCTCCTATGAAGAAGCCAAAGATGTATCTGCCCGAGCGAACACGGATACCTAAACAGACCTCTACACTACATTTTGTCTAGATAGCAAAAAGTTTTTTATAGATTTCCTTTAATGTGAATATTACTTAGAGCTTTTACCTTGGGGATAAAATAGCCTCTGAATAAGATGTCCTCTGTGGTGGAATGGGGTAAGCCAGTTGGGACAATATCACTGAATCGCTGGATCTCATGGATTACCGCCTCAGTATAAGGCATCTTGTTTCGATCATCTGCTGAAGGGTGATGATGTCCAATCACGTGGTCTATCTCTTGTTGGATCTTTGCTAAGCAATACAGAGATAATCGTTAGCTGCATCATCAAGCAACATGAAGTATGAATATATATTATGGAACTATAAGGAAAGGCCATGGATTTTATGCATGGAAGATCTGCAGTACTTATAGAACAAGCCGTTTGCAGGAAATTTAAAAAAAATCTCTTCCACATGGGGCAAAAAATTCTTTACAGAATCTGCAGCGGAATTGACATATGTTGCGGATTTTAAATCAATTATTTGCTTTGAATTTGAGTGTGTAGCTAAACCTTTACAAAGCACTTCAACTGAAAAGGTGAAATCTGCTGCAGATTTCCACAAACAAAGCGTATCAAAATCCACACTAAATCGCACGTATTTTGACATGGATTTTGGTGCAGATCTGTTCCAAATCTGCTACGTGTGAATGTTCTCTAATGGATTAAACTAAAAGCAAATCAACACCATTATGTGTGAATTTGTCCGATGCGATCCAGCTGCATATTCTCTGTGGATTTTCAGCTACAGAAAGCATATATCAAATGCACCGCATATGAACATACTCGAATACTGTGTAAGGAGTAGGGCCGATTTATAGGGAGGGAATAAGAGGTGCATAACCTTGGGTCTCTGCCACCTTGGGCAACTAGATGGCCCTCACT
This sequence comes from Eleutherodactylus coqui, assembly GCF_035609145.1. NCBI lineage: Eukaryota > Metazoa > Chordata > Amphibia > Anura > Eleutherodactylidae > Eleutherodactylus > Eleutherodactylus coqui. The sequence goes on from NC_089846.1 coordinate 143,433,832, forward strand.
GTCCAAGCCGGTGCTATTTATCTGCAGTATCTGTCTCTATGGCAGTCAGGTCCCCACTTGGCCTCTGATGGAAGGCATGTGGCCATAGTTGTGCATCAACAGCTTTCATTCAATAACACGGTGTATGGCCAGGGAAACTAGAACATGTTGGTTGACGTGTACAGTGTTATTCAGTGGGGGCTGCTGATAAATGGATCTGGTCACATTCACTTTAATTAACATGTAGTGAAGAGAAATATAAAGTTCAATAACAATACAAGAAGTAAGCTCAGCTTCTCCATCTTATTTTATACCAGGTATATGCTAGTACAAGATAAAATGGAGAAGCTGAGCTTACTTCTCGTAATGTTATTGAACTTTCTATTTCAATCAGTTGCACCTATACCCATCACATTTGTCTCTTCACTAATCTACCAGAATAGTTTCACCTGCCAGTGCGCCTATCATTGGGTTGGCTGCACCTGAACAACTAGGTCTTTTCCCCAACCCACCATCTTAACGAGAGAGATAAATGAGATCTTCTGCACGTTCCTCTACCTATATTTATCCAATTACTCACTCATTCAGGTAGCTCCACCCCTATTATTTTTCTACTTTCAATTAACAGTTATGTTGGGACCAGAGAACAATTAGTGGTGAAGATTGGCTTAATAGTGGGTCGGCATTTTACAAATGAAGATATTGGCACAGATCATCATCTAATATTTTATGCACAGTTTCCAGCATCTCTGGTAATCACTAGAGATGAGCGAACGTACTCGTCCGAGCTTGATACTCGTTCGAGTATTAGCGTGTTCGAGATGCTCGTTACTCGTAACGAGTACCACGCGATGTTCGGGTTACTTTCACTTTCATCTCTGAGACGTTAGCGCGCTTTTCTGGCCAATTGAAAGACAGGGAAGGCATTACAACTTCCCCCTGCGACGTTCAAGCCCTATACCACCCCCCTGCAGTGAGTGGCTGGCGAGATCAGGTGTCACCCGAGTATAAAAATCAGCCCCTCCCGCGGCTCGCCTCAGATGCATTCTGACAGAGATCAGGGAAAGTGCTGCTGGTGCCGGAGCTGCTATAGGGAGAGTGTTAGGAGTATTTTAGGCTTCAAGAACCCCAACGGTCCTTCTTAGGGCCACATCTAACCGTGTGCAGTACTGTGGAGGCTGCTTTTAGCAGTGTTGCACAATTTATTTTTTTTTGGTATATCGGCCGTGCAGAGCATTGCGCCCTGCAGTAATACTCCAGGGCCAGAAGTGCTTAGGCAGGGACAGAAGACATATTATTGATTGAATATAGGCAGTGGGCCTTTGCAAAAATATTTGTGGGAAAAAATCTATTTGGGCTGCCTGTGAGTGTCCTCAGTGTTCTGGGTCTCTGCTGGGTGTAGTAGTTCTCCAAATTCATACGCAGCCAGCTAAGTGTTACAGCAGGCTTGCGCCAAATTATTTCCTGGCTCTGTCTGGGCTCTGAAATCACTGCTGTGTTGCAGTTCACAGTGCAACACTCTGCAGTTCTGTGACATACCCTAGGGCCAGAAGTGCTTAGGCAGGGACAGAAGACATATTGATTGAATATAGGCAGTGGGCCTTTGCTAAAAAATTTGGGGCAAAAAATCTATTTGGCCTGCCTGTGAGTGTCCTCAGTGTTCTGGGTCTCTGCTGGGTGTAGTAGTTCTCCAAATTCATACGCAGCCAGCTAAGTGTTACAGCAGGCTTGCGCAAAATTATTTCCTGGCTCTGTCTGGGCTGTTAAATCACCGCTGTATTGCAGTCCACAGTGCAACACTCTGCAGTTCTTTGACATGCTCCATGGACAGAAGTGCGTAGGCAGGGACAGAAGACATATTGATTGAATATAGGCAGTGGGCCTTTGCTAAAAAATTTGGGGCAAAAAATCTATTTGGCCTGCCTGTGACTGTGCTCAGTGTTCTGGGTCTGTCTGTGCTGGGTGTAGTAGTTCTACAAAATCATACGCAGCCAGCTAAGTGTTACAGCAGGCTTGCGCCAAATTATTTCCTGGCGTTCCGTAAGCGAAGTCAGCCTCCAACCACAGGCCAATAAGCGGCACATCTAATTACAGCGTTCTGTTTCTGCATTACTGGTAATACAGCATGCTGAGGGGTAGGGGTAGGCCTAGAGGACGTGGACGCGGCCGAGGACGCGAAGGCCCAAGTCAGGGTGTGGGCACAGGCTGAGCTCCTGATCCAGGTGTATCGCAGCCGACTGCTGCAGGATTAGGAGAGAGGCACGTTTCTGGCGTCCCCACATTCATCGCACAATTAATGGGTTCACGCGGTAGACCTTTATTAGAAAATGAGCAGTGTGAGCAGGTCCTGTCGTGGATGGCAGAAAGTGCTTCCAGCAATCTATCGTCCACCCACAGTTCTGCGCCGTCCACTGCTGCAACTCAGAATCCTCTGGCTGCTGCTCCTCCTTCCTCCCAGCCTCCTCACTCCATTACAATGAGACATTCTGAGGAGCGGGCAGACTCCCAGGAACTGTTCTCGGGCCCCTGCTCAGATTGGGCAGCAGTGGTTCCTCTCCCACCAGAGGAGTTTATCGTCACTGATGCCCAACCATTGGAAAGTTCCCGGGGTCCGGGGGATGAGGCTGGGGACTTCCGGCAACTGTCTCAAGACCTTTCAGTGGGTGAGGAGGCCGATGACGATGAGACACAGTTGTCTATCAGTGAGGTAGTAGTAAGGGCAGTAAGTCCGAGGGAGGAGCGCACAGAGGATTCAGAGGAAGAGCAGTAGGACAATGAGGTGACTGACCCCACCTGGTTTGCTACGCCTACTGAGGACAGGTCTTCAGAGGGGGAGGCAAGGGCAGCAGCAGGGCAGGTTGCAAGAGGCAGTACAGTGTCCAGGGGTAGAGGCAGGGCCAGACCGAATAATCCACCAACTGTTTCCCAAAGCGCCCCCTCGCGCCATGCCACCCTGCAGAGGCCGAGGTGCTCAAAGGTCTGGCAGTTTTTCACTGAGAGTGCCTGACGACCGACGAACAGTGGTGTGCAACCTTTGTCGCGCCAAGATCAGCCGGGGAGCGACCACCACCAGCCTCACCACCACCAGCATGCGCAGACATATGATGGCCAAGCACCCCACAAGGTGGGACGAAGGCCGTTCACCGCCTCCGGTTTGCACCGCTGCCTCTCCCCCTGTGCCCCAACCTGCCACTGAGATCCAACCCCGCTCTGAGGACACAGGCACTACCGTCTCCTGGCCTGCACCCACATCCTCACCTCCGCTGTCCTCGGCCCCATCTAGCAATGTCTGTCAGCGCAGCGTCCAGCCGTCGCTAGCGCAAGTGTTTGAGCGCAAGCGCAAGTACGCTGCCACGCACCCGCACGCTCAAGCGTTAAACGTGCACATAGCCAAATTTATCAGCCTGGAGATGCTGCCGTATAGGGTTGTGGAAACGGAGTCCTTCAAAAGTATGATGGCGGCGGCGGCCCCGCGCTACTCAGTTCCCAGTCGCCACTACTTTTCCCTATGTGCCGTCCCAGCCCTGCACGACCACGTCTCCCGCAACATTGTACGCGCCCTGACCAACGCGGTTACTGCCAAGGTCCACTTAACAACTGACACGTGGACAAGCACAGGCGGGCAGGGCCACTATATCTCCCTGACGGCACATTGCGTGCATTTAGTGGAGGCTGGGACAGAGTCAGAGCCTGGGACCGCTCATGTCCTACCCACCCCCAGAATTGCGGGCCCCAGCTCGGTGGTGGTATCTGCGGCGGTGTATGCTTCCTCCACTAAAGCACCCTGCTCCTCCTCCTCCAACGCAACCTCTGTCTCGCAATCAAGATGTGTCAGCAGCAGCAGCACGTCGCCAGCAGTCGTTGTCGCGCGGCGTGGCAGCACAGCGGTGGGCAAGCGGTAGCAGGCCGTGCTGAAACTACTCAGCTTAGGAGATAAGAGGCACACGGCCCACGAACTGCTGCAGGGTCTGACACAGCAGACCGACCGCTGGCTTGCGCCACTGAGCCTCCAACCGGGCATGGTCGTGTGTGACAATGGCCGTAACCTGGTGGCGGCTCTGCAGCTCGGCAGCCTCACGCACGTGCCATGCCTGGCCCACGTCTTTAATTTGGTGGTTCAGCGCTTTCTGAAAAGCTACCCACGCTTGTCAGACCTGCTCGGAAAGGTGCGCCAGCTCTGCGCACATTTCCGCAAGTCCCACACGGACGCTGCCACCCTGCCCACCCTGCAACATCGGTTTAATCTGCCAGTGCACCGACTGCTGTGCGACATACCCACACGGTGGAACTCTACGCTCCACATGTTGGCCAGGCTCTATGAGCAGCGTAGAGCTATAGTGGAATACTAACTCCAACATGGGCGGCGCAGTGGGAGTCAGCCTCCTCAATTCTCTTCAGAAGAGTGGGCCTGGTTGGCAGACATCTGCCAGGTCCTTAGAAAGTTTGAGAAGTCTACCCAGGTGGTGAGCGGCGATGCTGCAATCATGAGCATCACCATTCCTCTGCTATGCCTCTTGAGAAGTTCCCTGCAAAGCATAAAGGCAGACGCTTTGCGCTCGGAAACAGAGCCGGGGGAAGACAGTATGTCGCTGGATAGTCAGAGCACCCTCCTGTCTATATCTCAGCGCGGTGAGGAGGAGGAGGAGGAAGATGAGGAGGAGGGGGAAGAGACAGCTTGGCCCACTGCTGAGGGTACACATGCTGCTTGCCTGTCATCCTTTCAGCGTGTATGGCCTGAGGAGGAGGAGGATCCTGAAAGTGATCTTCCTAGTGAGGACAGCCATGTGTTGCGTACAGGTACCCTGGCACACATGGCTGACTTCATGTTAGGATGCCTTTCTCGTGACCCTCGAGTTACACGCATTCTGGCCACTACGGATTACTGGGTGTACACACTGCTTGACCCACAGTATAAGGAGAACCTTTCCACTCTCATACCCGAAGAGGAAAGGGGTTCGAGAGTGTTGCTATACCACAGGACCCTGGCGGACAAACTGATGGTAAAATTCCCATACGACAGCGCTAGTGGCCGAAGGCGCAGTTCCGAGGGTCAGGTAGCAGGGGAGGCGCGGAGATCAGGCAGCATGTACAGCACAGGCAGGGCAACACTCTCTAAGGCCCTGGACAGCTTTATGGCTCCCCAGCAAGACTGTGTCACCGCTCCCCAGTCACGGCTGAGTCGGCGGGAGCACTGTAAAAGGATGGTAAGGGAGTACGTAGCCGATCACATGACCGTCCTCCGTGACGCCTCTGCCCCCTACAACTACTGGGTGTTGAAGCTGGACACGTGGCCTGAACTCGCGCTGTATGCCCTGGAGGTGCTTGCTTGTCCTGCGGCTAGCGTCTTGTCAGAGAGGGTGTTTAGTGCGGCTGGGGGAATCATCACAGATAAGCGTACCCGCCTGTCAACCGACAGTGCCGACAGGCTAACACTCATCATGATGAACAAAGCCTGGATTTCCCCAGACTTCTCTTCTCCACCAGCGGACAGCAGCGATACCTAAACAATACGTAGGCTGCACCCGCGGATGGAAGCATCGTTCTCTATCCCCATCAAAAACGGGGACCTTTTTGCTTCATCAATCTGTGTATAATATTCCTCCTCCTCCTCCTCCTGCTCCTCCTCCTGAAACCTCATGTAATCACGCCGAATGGGCAATTTTTCTTAGGCCCACAAGGCTCAGTCATATAATTTTTCTAAACAATTTTTAGACGTTTCAATGCTCATTAAAGCGTTGAAACTTTCACCTCAACCAATTTTTATTTTAACTGGGCTGCCTCCTGGCCTAGTTACCAATTAAGCCACATTAACCAAAGCGATTAATGGGTTTCACCTGCCCTCTTGGTTGGGCATGGGCAATTTTTCTGAGGTACATTAGTACTGTTGGTACACCAATTTTGGGGGCCCCTCGCCTACAGTGTAATCAAATTAATTTTTAGCCCACCTGCATTACAGCTGACGTTACATCAGCTGTGTTGGGCACTGCAATGGGATGTATTTATGTACCGCCGGTGGGTTCCAGGGAGCCACCCATGCTGTGGGTACACGGAGTTGTAACTGCATGTGTCCACTTCTAAAGAACCCCAGTCTGACTGGGGCATGCAGTGTGGGCCGAAGCCCACCTGCATTAAACATGACATTATTACCTCAGCTGTGATGGGCAATGCAATGGGATATATTTATGTACCGCCGGTGGCTTCCTGGCACCCACCCATGCTGTCGGTCCACACGGAGTTGTAACTACATGTGTCCACTTCTAAAGAACCCCAGTCTGACTGGGGCATGCAGTGTGGGCCGAAGCCCACCTGCATTAAACATGACATTATTACCTCAGCTGTGATGGGCAATGCAATGGGATATATTTATGTACCGCCGGTGGGTTCCAGGGAGCCACCCATGCTGTGGGTCCACAGGGAGTTGTAACTGCATCTGTCCACTTCTAAAGAACCCCAGTCTGACTGGGGCATGCAGTGTGGGCCGAAGCCCACCTGCATTAAACATGACATTACCTCAGCTGTGATGGGCACTGCAATGGGATATATTTATGTACCGCCGATGGCTTCCTAGCACCCACCCATGCTGTCGGTCCACAGGGACTTCACAATAGGGAGTTGTGCCTGCCTGTGTCTATGAATTAAAAACCCTGGTCCGGTTGGGGCATGCAGTGTGGGCCGAAGCCCACCTGCATTTAATCTGACGTTAGCTCTGCTGTCCAGGGCACTGCAATGGGATACATTTATGTACAGCCGGTGGGTTCCAGGGAGCCACCCATGCTGTGGGTGCACACGGAATTCCCATTGCGGAGTTGTACCTGCCTGTGACTATTTATAAAAAACCGCGGTCTGACTGGGGCATGCAGACACCTTGACAGAATGAATAGTGTGTGGCACATAGGTTCCCCATTGCTATGCCCACGTGTGCAGCTCCAGATGGAGGTGGCACAGGATTGGATTTCTCATTGCTTCTGTACAGCATTGTGGACTATCGCCCCGCCCCTTTTAAAGAGGGTCGCTGCCTAGCCGTGCCAACCCTCTGCAGTGTGTGCCTGCGGTTCCTCTGGCAGACGCACTTATAAATAGACATGAGGGTGGCGTGGCATGAGGGCAGCTGAAGGCTGGGCAGGGACAGTTTGGTGTGCGCTGTGGACACTGGGTCGTGGGGGGGGGGGTGGTTGGGCAGCATGTTACCCAGGAGAAGTGGCAGCGGAGTGTCATGCAGGCAGTGATTGTGCTTTGTTGGAGATAGTGTGGTGCTTAGCAAAGGTATGCATTGCTAATGAGGGCTTTTCAGAAGTAAAAGTTGTTTGGAGCGGGGCGGCCCACTCTTGCCGCTATTGTGGCTTAATAGTGGGACCTGTGAACTTGAGATGCAGCCCAACATGTAGCCCCTCGCCTGCCCTATCTGTTGCTGTGTCGTTCCCATCACTTTCTTGAATTGCCCAGATTTTCACAAACGAAAACCTTAGCGAGCATCGGCGATATACAAAAATGCTCGGGTCGCCCATTGACTTCAATGGGGTTCGTTACTCGAAACGAACCCTCGAGCATCGTGAAAAGTTCGTCTCGAGTAACGAGCACCCGAGCATTTTGGTGCTCGCTCATCTCTAGTAATCACTATTTATATGGGTAATATACAGACTTTTCACATCTTGCACCTTCACCTCATAGAAAAGTGGTGATTCTCTACTTGTTGTTTGGCAATCCTATCCAGGCAAAATGAGGTGGAGTCATGTGTAGCCCTCTCTGGAAGTCTAGGAAGTCACTGACTTAGATATATGTGCATGTGGGGTCTGGTGGATTGTGTATTCCAGAGTTGGGTTGGGTTTCCTGCTGACCTTAATTTGGCCCTTAACTTTTTCTTACAAACACACACAGGAATTTACCTTGAATTTCTGGATGTTTCAGTAGAATGAGGAACCCGTAGCGAAGGGTTGTGTTGGTGGTCTCAGTGCCTGCAAAGAAGAGGTTCATTGTAGAACCCACAAGATTCTCCTTATGAAATTCTGTGTCTGGATTTTCTTTTTCCTGAAAGAGACTGATACATTGTCATACAAAGAGGAACATTCTGGTTTAATGTTTCCCAATTACATCTACAAGGATGTGGCTTTATAGAATGAAATAAAATAGTGCCCACCATCTTGTTCTAGTTCATTTCTCCAAACATGAGCCCCTTCACAAAGCCTTATGCTTGTTCATGGTTTTGCAGCATACTCCACAAACGATTGTGAAGACAGCTCCAGTTCCTTGCTTTTTAATGTTTTACCCCTTCCCGCTATAGTACATACATTTATGTCCTGCAGTGTCGGGGTATTCATGAAGAGAGATCGCGGGGCAATCCTTCTTCATACAGTGCGGCAGTCGGCTGTCTATCACAGATGACACCCGGTGGCAACAGCTTTGATCAGCCATGAGGCTGATCGGAGCTGTTAACCCTTTAAATGCCAGTCAATCCTGACAGCGACATTTAAATCCCACGAATGATGTTCAGGGGTCCTGTATGGTCCCTTGCCATGAGATTGCAGGGAGCCGTGCGGGTGTCATGGCAGCCGGGGGCTGTCTTGGCAGAATGCCTATCAAGCCCATGGGGTAGCTTGATAGACTGCCTGCCCGATAGCAGTATGATATAATCATACTGCAGGAGCGATCAAAGTTGTTGTCTTCTCTGGCAATTAAAATAAAGTTAAAATAAGAGCAATAAAGTTTTACTAATTGTTTTTAAAAAGTTATAAAAGTTAAAAAAAAAACCTTTTTGCAATATTTACAAAAAAAAATTAAGTAATAAAATGAAAATACATATTTGGTATCTCTGTGTCTGTAAAAGTACGATCTATCAAAGTAATGTACTATTTACCGCGCACGGTGAAAGTGAAAAAAAAAAATAGAACGCCAGAAATGCTCTTTTTTGGTCACCCTGTCTCCAAAAAAAAAAGGCGATAAAAAGCGATCAAAATGTCGTATGTATTCAAAAATGGTACCAAAGCAAACTACAGGACGTCCCACAAAAAATGAGCTCTCACACAACTATGTCGATGGAAAAATAAAAAAAAGTTATTGCGAGCAGATGATGGCGGCAGAAAATAATTTTAAAAAATCTTTGAAAACAAATAAAAGTAGTACAGCAAAAAAAGCTATAAGTTTGGTATCATAGTAAACGTACTGACCCATAGAATAAAGTTATCAGGTCATTTTTGTTGCAGTTTGTGCACTGTAGAAACAAGACGCACAAAAAGATGGTGGAATGACTTTTTAAAAAATTTTTTTTCATTTAACTCCACTTGGAATTTTTAAAAATTTTGTCTGTACATTATATGGTGCATTTAATAGTACCATTGAAAAATAAAACTCGTCCGGCAAAAAACAAGCTTTCATGCACCTACGTCTATTGATAAATAAAGGAGTTACATTTTTTTTTAAAGTGCGGAGGAAAAAACTAAATTGGGGGAAAAAAAGGCCACGTCATTGAGGGGTTTGGTTTCATAGAAGAGAACAGCCTGTTGAGGGAGACATTACTTGTGAAAATATGAATGGGAACTATCTGAGAAACTCTAAGTACCCCATATGAGATGATGTCTCTGTGGTATCTATGACCTGAATTCTTACTAAACACTCAAGATCTATTCTTGTCATCACCAATTAAGACAAAAAGACACAATGATTATAAAGTCTTGACTAGAGATGAGTGAGCACACTCGTCCGAGCTTGATAGTCGTTCGAGTATTGGGGTATTCGAGATGCTTGTTACTCGAGACGAACACCACGCGGTACTCGAGTCAATTGCATTTCCCTTCCCCGCATGTTTTCTAGCAAATAAACATGCGGGGAAGGCATTACCACTTCCTGCTGTGACGTGCCAGCCCTCTGCCCGCCAACAGCAGTGAGTGGCTGGGCCGATCAGGTGACCGCCGAGTACTTAAACTGGTCCCACTCGCGGCTCGCCTCAGACGCATGCTGGCAGAGGTCAGGGAAAGTGCTGTTGCTGATATAAGGAAAGTGTTAGAGTAGGATCCTCTCTTCAAGAACCCCAATGGTCCTTCTTAGGGCTACTCCTCATCATGTGCATTACTGTTGTGGCTGGCTGGGAGCAGTAGTGCACCAATATTTTTGTAAGCATCTAGGCCTGTGCAGGCCATTTCAGTTAGGGCGAGCACCCACTGGCGTTTGCGTTTTCCGCGGGAAAAAAACGTTTCCCGCGATTTTTCCGCGCGTTTTTCGCGGCGTTTTCGCGGCTTTTCCATTAATTTCCATTGACTTTCATGGGTGCATTGGGAGAAAAATAAGGACACATATGCAACTGACAGTTCCTATGTTAAAAACGCAACGCAAAAAAAAACGCCAGTGGACAGGAACACATGTTATCTCTATGCCTGTGCAGGAGAAACGCAAAACGCAGGTAAAAAAACGCCAGTGGGTGCTCGCCCTTATACTGTTCTTTGTGTGCAGTGAATTAGGCAGAGATCTCATCACTAAATAGAATGCAAATATTTCTTGGGCCACTGCAGAACAGCATTTCTGTTATACCGTTCCATGTGTGCAGTGCATTAGGCAGAGGCCTCATCGCTAAATAGTATGCAAATATTTCCTGGGCCACTGCAGACCATTTCAGCTATACCATTCTATGTGTGCAGTGCATTAGGCAGAGGTCTCATCGCTAAATAGAACACAAATATTTCCTGAGCCACTGCAGAACAGCATTTCACAGATTCCATTTTCTGTGTTGGGTGAAGTAGGCGCAGTTATTCGCACTATCCACTGGCTGTATTGAGAAGGAAATATATATATCCTTGTAGGTAGAAAAGAAAACCCTGGAATATATACATTTATATAGATATAGTTATGTGCCTTTCTTTTTATATGTATACTAACTTTATTCTTATATGTACTAACTCTATGAAAAACTTAATTCTTCGCCTTATACCAGATATTCCAAAGGCCTTGCCAGGCGAAGACAAAATGTATTTTAAACACAGCCAAGAAGAATCGGACAAGGCCGTGTACTTGGCTGTTTTTCCAGAGGCGCCATAGCAAGATAACGACTGTTCAACTACGTTCATAACTTTCACTGTCTCAGGCCGGAAATCCGGACTTTACATATATGGTTATGCGGTGAATTTGAGCCAATGAGCCCATCACCCATTTCTAGTGATGAGACCAAAGGGTATAAGATCTCATGTAATTTGTAATAAAGCGCGCGGCGCAGTCATGTCCCCGTGTGAGGAACTATACCAGACCTCCGTGTGGTGTTTTCTTCTTTACCGCCGGCAGCGGGGCAAGTGGGGTGGGCCTGATTGGTGCTGTACTTAGAAATTTCTCTGACAGTATAGCTTTCTGACCCTGTGCAGAGCGTCTCACAATACCCTTTCCTTGGGTGCGGTGAAGTAGCCGCAGTTATTCGCACTATCCACTAGCTGTATAGCTTTCTGCCCCTGTGCAGAGCGTTGCACAATACCCTTTCCTTGGGGGTGTTGAGGTAGCCGCAGTTACCAGCACTATCCACTGGCTTTAGAATTTTCTCCCACTCCACACAGCCTCTCTTATCTACAAGTCTCTGTGAGCGGTAAATGATCCCTATGTATTAGCGCAAGACAGCGGTTTATTTTTTTCCAGTCACAGCATAGAGCCTCCCCTATCTACAAGTCTCTGTGTGTGGGCAGGGGAACACTCTCCACCCCCAAAAAAGGGAGAAGTAGCTTGGTCTATCCCTCTCGGATATTACTCCTCCTCCTCAAATAGCATGTCATCACGCTGAACCGCCAAGTTTTCTGTGGGCCAAAAGACTTTGTTAAAACCAATGTTTTTAGAGGGCTACCTCCAGGCTCTGTTACAAATCAAGCAACAACGAATTGTATCTTTAAAAAATGTATACTCCTGGTAAAAAAAAAAAATTCAGGTGTTCGCCTATACTCTTGGTACACCAATGTTTGAGGGGTTCGCCTATAGTCTTGCTACAGAAATCTTTCCGGGGTTCGCCTATACTCTTGCTACAGGAAGATTTAAGGGATTTGCTTATACTCTTGCTACAGAAATGTTCCCGGGGTCTGCCCATACTCTTGCTACTGAAAGGTTTGAGGAGTTCGCCTATACTTTTGCTACAGAAAAGTTTCAGGGGTTCGCCTATACTCTTGGTACACCAATGTTTGAGGGGTTCGCCTATAGTCTTGCTACAGAAATCTTTCCGGGGTTCGCCTATACTCTTGCTACAGGAAGATTTAAGGGATTTGCTTATACTCTTGCTACAGAAATGTTCCCGGGGTCTGCCCATACTCTTGCTACTGAAAGGTTTGAGGAGTTCGCCTATACTTTTGCTACAGAAAAGTTTCAGGGGTTCGCCTATACACTTGCTACTGAAAGTTTGAGGGGTCCGCCCATACTCTTGCTACTGAAAGGTTTGAGGGGTTTTGCCTATACTCTTGTTACAGAAAAGTTATAGGGGTCCGCCTATACTCTTGCTACAGAAATGTTTCCTGGGTTCGCCTATACTCTTGCTACAGGAAGGTTTGAGGGGTTCGCCTATACTCTTGCTACAGAAATGTTTCAGGAATCCGCCTATACTGTGGGTGCACAAAGGTTTCTCATAGCGGTGTTCAGCTGTCTGGCACAAATACACTGAATGACTTGGACAGAAGTGTGGGCCAAGGCCGAGGTCCTGGGCGAGGTGAAACTCTGCCATGTTTGGGCACTCTCATTTCTTCATGTGTAATACTGTCTTTGTTTTTCATGGGATCGCCTATGCTGTTGGTGCACAAAGGTTTCCCAGCGCGGTGTTCAGCTATCTGGCACAAATACACTGAATGACTTGGGTAGGGCACAGAGTGCAGATAGCTTTCCCATCGCGTTGTTCAGCTATCTGACACATACACTGAATGAATTGTGTGGGGACAGATGGATTTCCCATAGCTATGTAACACACGGCACATTGGGTCAACCAGGTGGAGGCTGGGACTGAGCCTGACCCTGGGCCCACTCACGTGCTTCCCACACAGAGTATTGCGGGTCCTACCTCGGTCATGGTTTTTCGGGCCTATTATGTCACCTCCTCCTCCTGCTTGGGGTCTGGGGTTCAGCGCTGGGTGACATGTATTTGCTCTCGTGTTACCACAGTTATCTGAGACACTGGGTTGGACCAATCAAAAGAAGCGTAACTGAATTAATGAGATGTTCACTGCTGTACTAACATCCGAGTCCGCTTTAAGCCCATGATTGCTGAGGGTGTGGGCAGAGGCCAAAGTCCTGGGTGGGGTGAAACTCTGCCATGTTTGGGCACTCTGATTTCTTCATATTTAATACTGTCTCTGGGTTGCAGGGGCTCGCATATGCTGTGGATGCACAAAGATTTCCCATTGTGGTGTTTTAGCTATCTGGCACAAATACACTGAATGACTTGGGTAGGGCGCAGAAGGCTTCCCCCATTGCGGTGTTTTGCTATCTTACACCTACACAGAATGAAGTGTGTGGGGACACATGGATTTCCCATTGCTATGTAACTCATGGCACCTTGGGTCACACAAGGTGGAGGCTGGGACCGAGCCTGACCCTGGGCCCGCTCACATGCTTCCCACACAGAGTATTGTGGGTCCTACCTCGGTAATGGTTTCTCGGGCTTATTATGCCACCTCCTCCTCCTGCTTGGGGTCTGGGGATCAGCGCTTGGTGACATGTATTATCTCTCATGCTACAAATTACCACAGTTATCCGAGATACTGGATTGGAGCATTCAGAGGAAGCGTTAGTGATTTAATGAGACTTTCACAGGGTCACTGTATGCCTGTGGTGCGCTACTTTTGCGACACCTCCTGCTTCAAACCAATCTTTGGTGTTAGTATGAGCTGCTGCATTTTGGAGATGTGTAGAAGTGATGGCACCTGAGTCCCCGTTATGCCCACGTTTGCAGCTCCTGACAACTTTGTGACGGAGGTGGCACGGGATTGAAATTATGATCGTACGTCAATTTACCATCAATACTCAGGAGCATTGTGGGCTATTGCCCACACTTTCAAAGAGGGTCGCTGCCTGTCCCTGCCAACCCTCTGCAGTGTGTGTTTCTGGTTTCTCCTCATCGCAGATGCACTTATAAAGCGACATGAGGTTGGTGTGACTATCAAGCAAGCGTGTGGCATGAGGGCAGCTGAACGCTGTGCAGGGAAATTTTTGTGTGCCCTGTGGACGCAGGCTCGTGCAGGGGGATTGGACAGCAATGCCGGCATGTAACCCAGGAGAAGAGGCAGCGGTCTCACCTGTAGGCGGTGATTTTCTTGGTTGCAGCTAGTCTGGTGCTTAGCTAAGATGTGCCAGTGCGTGTGCCTTGCTGCTTATGGTCTGTCCCAAGTAAATTGCTAGGGGGGTGACCGCCAGGTTCTTGCCCCAATTTGGCTTAATAGTGGGACCTGGGAGCCTCAGATGCACCCATGCATGCTGCCCCTGCCATCCCCTTAACGTTTCTGTGGTGTTTCCATGACTTTCTCATATTTTCAGGTGTTTCACACAACCTCCCCCATTCGGAGCATCGGTCAGCTTGAAAAATGCTCGAGTCTCCCATTGACTTCAATGGGGTTCGTTACTCGAAACGAGCTCTCGAGCATTACAAAAAGTTTGACTCGAGTAACGAGCACCCGAGCATTTTGGTGCTCGCTCATCTCTAGTCTTGACACTTACCTTCTGCATCTTAATGAGAAAGCAATCAATGAAGTGCTGTGGAGAGTCCACATTCAGCACCTTTAAACTTTCGTTCACCCTTTCATGAACAAACGTTTTGAGGTCTGTGAAATGTTGGAACCCTTTCTGATGAGGACCAGGAATGTGGTTTAGGATTCCATGAAAGTAGTAGAAAATCTGCAACAATTAAAAATCACCTGTCAGTGACTGCAGACCTGGTGCACTGAAAGACATTATAGTAGGTTCAGAGCCAAAGAATGTAATCAAGAGAGGCAGGAAATGGGTTTTGATTATATACAATCAAGGATTCAGTCAACATGGAACTTTTGATCTTTAGTAACTATAGTAGTATTGAGCAGAACTTAGGGTGTTTTTAGATTATTACTCAAAAAATCATTTAAACGAGCGAAAGGGAATGAAAATCATTGGGTACAAACAAGAGCCAACAACAAACAAGAATCATTCGCTTTTCGTTTGTCGTTCATTTTATGCAGGCATAAAAACTATTGTGGCTCGTTAGCTTATCGTTTGGTTTAAGCAGCAATCGTTTGCTCATATACTGAGCTGATTTCTACAAGAAGCATACTGTATCCAATGCAGTGGTGAGGGTTGGTATTGCAAGCCGAGTTCCCATTCATTTCAATGCCTGCAGTACTGAGCTTGGCCACTGCAGTGGGAATGAAGCCATCCACTTCCTGCAGAAATCAACTCAGTGCAGCAAAAAAATAATCTAATCCTTACTCATCAACTGTCTTCAAATCTTAATCCAACTTTATTAAGACCATAACCCAGGAACTATTTTCCTATAAACCTCAAAGAAGAGGCCCTAAAATTTAAGGCTATTGTGAATCCATCATAAAAAATGTAGCTTATATCCTGAATCTTCTGAAAGAGATGGCTTTTTAAAAAGATTTCATTGTATTTATATTGGAAGAGATTTACCAGCTAATATCATTTGATTTGTATAGAGAGCACAATAAAGAGAATTAGCTACTTGGGACTGTGAGAAATTGTGATGGACCTTCTACTATGACTCGGCTCAAGAAAGAATGAAGTGTTCTAGGAAGACGGTAAGTGCTTACTACATAATATTTTAAACCCTTACAAGCATTTTTTTTTGCACAGGGCATAATACCCAACACTTCATGCATATAAAAGGGGCCTGATCGTACCAGGTCTCCTCTCCTTTTTCTAAATTTAAGGTGCCCATACATATTTGAAGAATGTTGGCCAAACCCACTAATCTAAAGTACAGATGTATTATTTTTAAATTGAACGTTTAGCACACCAAAGATATTTACTTGGTGCACTGAACGTTTGTTCGGCACTTTACACTATTTGCATAGCCCGTTGCAGTCTACTGACTACCTGCTACACATAGGCGTGCTACAATAATGGCATACCACACCTTGCCAGTCATGCTGGTGCTAGATATATAGGTATATGGTGGCATCTTGACTCTCCCTGGGTGGCAAAGGGGAAAAGCAGGATTGGGTATGCTGGATTTCAAAAAGCCTGACCCTTTGTTCTCACAGAAGATAAATTACCACCAAATGGATCCAAGAGCAACGTATTCCCCTCTATCCCTTGAGAACACTGAGTGTGCATGTGTGACAGCTATCTATGCCACCTGTAGAGTAATAACTGATGCTTATAAAGACTTTATTGTATAGAAGACAGTTCAAGAAGGCAGCAGTATGCAGATAATTTTAAATTTTGCCTTACATACCCAATAAATTTACTAGATTTCTCTGATGCCCCAGAGATTATGCCTAGTGCTACTCACCATCCCCCATCCAGAATTCATGAAACGTAGACCCCCAGTGATATTACTGAGAAGAGACAAAAAACGTTCATCATTATAACTGAATCTCTTCCCAAATACAATGGAACAGATGATGTTGGATACGGCACAACCAAGGAGGAAGGTGGGGTCAAACATCTTCCCTGTAATGAAAAAGGAGATGTAATGATGAAGATACTGTAATAGTCGCCATAATACAGAATGTTTCTCAAAATGGTTCCATGGCTGCACTATGTCATGAAACACATACAGTAGAGTTGCTGATCACCAAAGTGAAGGCAATCTATGGAGGAACCATGAATTATCTAGAGAGCAAAGAGCATTTCAAGACGAAGGCTATGGCTGCATTCATGAAGATTGCATGTTCTCCACAAAGTGCTCTTCAGCAATCTTAAAATATGCTTCTAATGAAATTCTTTGAGGATATTTGTGAATGCTGGTAAGTGGCATGTGGTTGGTCGTATTAGGGTATAACCAATCCAATTTTTGAAAGCAGACAGATGCTATGGGGCATGAAAAATGTTCTCACCTTTAGTTCTGACAAATTCCTTCATGAGAAACTGAGCCTCCTCCTGAATTCTCTCTTCTATACTCCTCTTACCCATCCCAAAATTTCTAAGGGTGGTAAGAGCAAACCGACGCATTATCTTCCAGCGCTGCCCACTGCTTCCTGTGATCCCTGGAGGTAAAAATGTTTACAAGAGTCTACAAACATATAGATAGGACGTGTGTCCTTTATAACAAAGGGGAGATTAAAACTATGGTGAATATTCTTTCACATTTCCTATATTTCAGACCCTTTGAATAAAAGTACCAAACAAATATTTTCAATGAGTGAACTCAGCATTTACACATTATATATGGGGAAACAAACCACCACATCTAAAGGCCCTTTTACACACAACGATTATCACTCAAAGTTCACTCAAAAGCCATTTTTTGAGCGATAATCCTGTGTAAATGTGCCCATCATGCACTTACCATGCACTTTTCATCCATCACTAACTTCAGGTCCGCATGAAATCCTCGTACCTCAGGACAATAAGATAAGATGGACTGCACACTGTGTTTCTGATGATAGCTGATAACATTCTTTAACAGTTGTTAACAGCTACTGTCCTGCTGGAGAACAATAGCAATGTATTTAGAGAACAGACCACCCTCTGTTCTCTAAGTACATGCAATGAAATACTAAAGCGCTGATTTAGCCTATTAGTATCCATGCAAAATGATCGCTCAAAACTGTCAGTTTCTGATGAATTTTGAGCGATAATCTGTGGGTGTAAATGCACCATAAATTGCTCTCTCCTATTCCTCCCTAAAACACAGGTGGTTTAGGTCTCCCAGACATTAAAAAATATTATGAGGCATCTCTCCTTTAAAGAGTACTAGATTGGTGTTGTCATGCTGATCTCAAGTTGTGGGTCCATATGGGGCAAGATATTACTTAGATCACCCTGAACCTATTGCCCTGGCTCCCAGGAACCTTACCACATCGGGTCACCCTACGATAGAGCAACCCTCCATACCTGCAGACATCTCTTCGGTCAGCCAACCCCATATCCATTACTGCAGGTGCTTGGTAATATTTCTAATGGGGTTAGAGAAGGAACCCTAACTCTCACATTTCCTCGCTACCCTTTTCCCACCCGTAGACTTTACCAGGGAACTAACTTACTTTGAGTCTGTATGCATGGGTTCAGGACCTATACGCCTTGACTGCACATTTTCTCCATCCCAGGTAGACAAAATATTCAAATTCACTCTTAAATCTTCCATCACCAACAGATATTAAGAAGCTGGTTACAAAATACACTCTCACTGGTACCATGTGCCTACCAAGTTGTATAAAATGCTGGCGATATCATGGGGACATGGGCTCCTTCCTCCATATCTTTTGGGTTGTCCACAAATGGAGACCTTCTGGCAGGTTGTCCATAAGACAATCTGTAAAGTTTTACATCTAGCAATACCAAAATCACTGCTCCTGTATCTCCTGCACCTTACGGGCATACCACCAAAGGCATGTCATAAATCTGTATTTAAATATTTTAGCAACGCTGCTAGAGCAGGTTTACCCATTCTTTGAAAATTGGTCACGATTCTAACACTGTACCACTTGATACACAGGGTGGATCAGATAATGGAGATGGAGGATCTCACCACGTTGCTCTGGTATACTCACAAATCTTTCATCTCATCATGGGCTCCATGGATAGCATTTCAATATGCAGCTCAGTATAATCTCTCTTAAGCGACCAGAATTATCATACCTCTCGCCCCTATCCTCTGGTTCCCCTCACCCATCCCCCTTTTTCTTTTGTTTATATACTGTTGCCCTCTCCTACTTCATTCATATCTTCCTGTCCCTCAGTCTATAACCCACCCAGATCCACCTTAAGGCCCATTTACACGGAATGATGATCACTCAAAATGCTCAAAACTGTCACTCAAACTGTTGTTTCAGCAAAATCATCTTTGCATAATTCTAAGTAGCTAATTAGCTACTTACGAGCTAATGCAGGCAAAGCAGGATACCGCCACGGTAGCTCAGAGAACAAAGCAGCTGTTTTGTATATGCAAACAGCTGCATTGTTCTCAGAATTTTCAGCTGAACCGATGAACGAATAGTGCACGGACAGTGCACGATGGGCACACGTTTAGACGCAACCATTATCACTCAAAAGATGGCTTTTGAGCTAATTTTGAGTGATAATCGTTGTGTCTAAATGGGCCTTTACTCCTTCTACCCTTTAATTACAATTGTATGTACATTGTTAAATTATTATGCCAGTTCTAATTAATTGAGCCAGAGATACACAATCAGAGCTCTATTAGCATATTACCACTTATTACCATAAGTCCCTCTTTACATAGCCACAAATGGTGAACCAAGGGATATTTATCGAAGCAGAAAGTATCTGCAATACCCTCTAATTTGTGTATCATATTTTTGAAACGTTTGATTTTTCTGATGTTTAAAACCAAACTAAAGAATTTATTTTAAAAAAACCTATCGTTATTAAAAGCACATCTTACCGTATCCTTTTAGGACATACTTGGCCAATGGCATTGTCCCTCTTCCACTGAATACATCCTTGTTGTCTACTAAGGCCTCTTTTACTACCTCATAGCCACAAAGCATCACAGCAGGCCGAGATCCAAAATATACAGTGAATATGGGTCCATATTTTTTCTGGAACTGCACATACAAGCCATAGTGAGGTCAAAAATCAGTAAATGCGCCACTTGTCTTATGTGAAAGAAGCTATATTTTTCAATGTATATATTTTGAGCATTTTGAAGCAATTTCCAAATATATACCTGACAGTTAAAGGATAATTTGAGAGATCAGGTTGCAGTCTAATTTTTATTGACGTTGTCAGAACTTTTTCCTTTTCTATTGACACGTAGCGGCCGTCATGTGCGATCGCAAACCACTCCCTTATGCAGTGACAAATGAGCGCATGATTTTGTAGTAATTACTGGCTATTTGCCACCGCATGCCCACCATTCTAGCATTCTCTACAAGATGAGTAGAAGTCTTTTATATCTTAAACTTGTCAATATCAGATTGTGAGTGGTATTGTAGCTTGGCTCCATTCACTTCAATGGAAAAGAATTAAGTCCCTGTTTGTGACATAGAGTTGGGGCAAGCGCCCCTTTGCTTTTAGGCACACTTCACAAATAGCCTAGGTAAGCTGCAATCCCCTTGAATAGTTGGTGTGCTATGGCAAAAGCAGATTATCTGTAGTAACAGAATATTCTGTGCACGCTATAGAAATTGCATTACTGATGTCAGTCCTAGTCCACAGAACTGCTCACAATCTAATTCCACTATCATAGGCATACACATACCCACTAGGGACAATTTCATAGTAAGTTAATGTTTTGGAATGGGGATGTGTCTGGAGAAATCCTCCTAAACATATGGAGAATATGCAAACTTCATGCAGATGTTATGCTTGATCAGCATTAGGCCGCTTCCACACTGATGACAAAATCGCACGATTTTCTCGTGATGCAACTCTGCTACAAATCGCATGTATGTAGAGCTCATGCTTTCCAGTGGGTTCTTCCATATGAGCAATGTTTTGTAGCCTGCGACATTGCGAGAATACAAAAATTGTGACATGCTCTACTGTATATAGCCGCAAATTGCTATGTTTTGTAGTTCATGTTTCTCATGAAGCCTTCATTTGTGTTGCATCACATTGCACAAAAACAAAATCCTACTGTAAAAGCCCTAAAATAAACCCTAGTTGCATCAAAAAAAATAATAATACATCACCTAACAGGCGCTGTCAGCTCCCCCGCGCGTCCCCTCTGCAGCTCTGGCACACTTTCTATAGTCTTCAGGCAGCCCTTCCTGGATTGGAGGTTTAAAATCCCCGCCTCCAGGAAGCTCTGGCTGTAATTGGTTCTCGATTGCCGCTGCTCAGCCAATCAGAGCCAGCGCTCGATGGACAAATCACAGCCATTCGTTGAATGGCTGTGATTGGTTCATCGAGTACTTGCTCTGATTGGGATTTTAAATTTTTAATTACAGCGCCTGATAGGTGATGTATTATAAATTTTTTATGCAGATAGGGCTTATTTTCGGGGCAGGTTTACCACTAGGACCTTCCAAACTGATAAAATTAAAAAATACCTTTTATTAAATTACTTAAAAGAAAAGAAGAACAAAACACACACAAACAATCACAAGAGGAGTTATGATGTAAATAGACACCTATAACTAGTAATCAGTCTACTTATGGAGACCACATAGACGTCCACCACAAGGACTGACATGCCGCCGTTTTTTTCTTTTATTTGATTTCAGTTTTGGGTCCTGATTTAGGGGCGAGTTCCCCGTTACTACTTACTTTGGTTGCACTTATCCATGTATCTAGCAACCTAAGCTAGTTTATATCTGCTAGGTACTTTTGTTCTATCTTTAGGACCATAGGGACTGCAGATCGTGTTTCTATCTAACGGCTTTAGGGCTTGGGATATATCTCCCTGCCCTTTTCTTGTACTAAGAGGATAGTTATGCTCTTTTTATGACCACAGTGGTGACAAAATAAAATTTTTTTTTTTTTTTTTGTCACGCTTAGGGTCAATTATTATTTTTTTTTTTGGTCTGTTTTTACCTACAACGCACCTTTATCTTTTCGGTGCTTAGCATCCGTAAATGGACGCAAACAGACCATTTTTTGGCGACCACTAGCGTGCCTTCTATATTCGGGACGTCTATGTGGTCTCCATAAGTAGACTTTGGCCACGACCTGACACATCAGTTGGGATTAGCGTACTGTAACCCCTGAAGAACCCACTAGGTGGGGGAAACGCGTTGGGTGACGCGCTCTTGATGAGCTAATTTTTTCACGTATTAGTCATTTCCATCCTTTGACGCAGGGTGTTATACCTGACCAAGTATGGGATTCGTCCTCCTATTAGACTGAATCACCTTCACTTGGACTATGACCAATGATTTACATCAACAGAGTCTTATCGTATGACTCTAATCTGTCATTGTTCATATTACACGAGTGGCAAGTGTTTTTGCTCTACAAGTCGAGCGTAAAATTTACGTTTCGAACATCCTTCTGATTACTAGTTATAGGTGTCTATTTACATCATAACTCCTCTTGTGATTGTTTGTGTGTGTTTTGTTCTTCTTTTCTTTTAAGTAATTTAATAAAAGGTATTTTTTAATTTTATCAGTTTGGAAGGTCCTAGTGGTAAACTTTCCATAGGTCTAACTGGGACCCTATTGCCCTTGTAAACTTATTTTCGGGGCAGGGCTTATATTTGAAGCCCCCCTTCCCCTGAAAATTGCGGCAAAAGCACACTATGAAGTCGTGCAACTTTGTAGCGACCAAAATCTGTGACATTGCTGCGAGAAAATGCCGCAATATCACACAGAACAAAGGTGCGATATCGCTGCGATTTTCTTGCGGCAATATTGTGTCGCCCATGTGAAAGCAGCGTCAAACCTAAGACCCTAAAGCTAACCACCGTGTTGTTTAACATGTATGTTCAAATGAATGTCCGTGTCAAAGATGTTCTTATATACAGACAAGCACTCCTAAGAATAAAGCTGCTCAGGCGACCAGCCGATCAACATGAAAAACTCTATTTCGATCCAGATGGGACAACCCTTTTAATGGGGGAGATGTAGAGTCTATAATGATGTAAAGCTTATCTGCCACATAGGAGAACACCAGTATTAAAAATGGTGTACGATATAACAAAGCTTTTGATTTTGATTGATCCCCAGGAGCTTTAAGTTATGTCTCTGACTTTAGGCCTTTTGATATTTTTATTTATGGTGAAAAAAAAAATCTTATCTAATTCATGTAAATGTCACTTGGAACACTTATCTCCATTACTCCAAATATTACTTCATATAGTGGCTCCTATGGTCTTACTTACCTTATCGAGTGAGACCAGTAGCTCCCTAGGTTTCACTTGAAGAATGTTGCCAAGCACTGGAAGTGGACGAGGACCTGGTGGCAGTAGTAGTTGACTCTTGGATTTTGCTTTCAGCTGTACAGTGCCGACCAGACATATTAGAACGAGAATGAGAAGAGCAGTGGCAAAGAGCATGTTTACTCTTGGATTCTCCTAATCCACTGAAAGGTATTGCTGCTGCAGACTAGAAATCCCTTTTTATACAATGCCATTAGTGATGTGAGCCAAACCTGGGTGACCTTGTGCTCATGGTCATCCAATCAGACGTCAAGGACATGATCATTTTACATCAACAAAACTGGCATTGAAAATTGTAAGCTTTTTGGGGATGGGTAGAGTGTGTCTGATTGTATTATACTACATATACTGTATGTAGACATAAAAAGGAGATTATATGGATAATATGCAGGTAACTGTAAATAGCATGTATTTAATGGTATTTAAAACATTCTACTAGCACATAATAAATACATGTATTTCCAATTATGATTATGGTCATTGTAAAGAAACGTTTTGAATGCAAAGTGTGACAAGTCGGGGTTCACTCGCCTCTTGATCGCCGTCCACACGGTTAGGAAGTGGCACATCTCACACGAAAATTGGCTCCAGCAGACTGAAGCTTCTCTAAATCTCTGGCTCCTGCCAGCCTTTATTCACAGCACATTAAACAGGTATCTCATACACAGCATAGACAGTCCATAAACACCCCACCTGGGTGTGAGTTTAGGGTTGTCGTCCATGTCAACCTCGGGGCCTTTGCTGGTCCCCAGTGGAGCCCAGCTTGCAGCCTGTCCTGCACTGCCAAGCTGTAACTTCCCCCATATAGCTTTAGGGTTCACAACGCACAGTGTCCAGTCACTAACCACTCCTGAGGCATCTGGAGGGCGTTTTCCTCTGTCAGACAGCATAACAGACCCAACTGGTCCACACCGGACCTCAGGTTTCAACTCCCTGATGCGGATCCCTTCACCGCCTCTCTGGCTCTCTCAGCCAACGTCTCTCTCAGCCAATGTCTCTCTGGTTTCAGGCAGGAACTGGCTCTTTTAGAACCGCTTTTTGCTACACCCATCAGGTGTTAACCTTTACTTTCCCTTTCTCTAGCTACCAGACTGCCTATCTAGCCCCCTCTATAGGCCATTCTGATACTGCACCACTACTTATTCACCCCCCTTTGATAAATGCTGTAGGCTGCATCACACTTTTTCTTCTTCCTTTGGCCCTCAAGGGTCCAAACTGCAGGCTCGGGGGTCTCTCGCCCAGCTGGCACTTTTGTAAGCTCAATTTCTTTATGTTCTCTAACACTAAGAATCTTTCCATTTGCTTGAGCCTGAACTACCTTCACGATTTCTTCAGTGTGTACATTATTTGTAGTAGGAACTTCACTCTGGCCCTCACTTACAGCAACACTGGCTTTTCCCTTATCCTGCATCTCAACTGATACAGCAACCTTCCCAGCTTCCACATTTGATACTTCACATTGCACATCACTCATCTGTTCATCTGTTGCAGGATCCATTTTTTCAGTCTGCACTTCAGTAGCGGCATGTGCACTTATTTCCACATGTGTGCCGTCTATCACAGAGACACTTTCATTCATTTGCATGACTTCCTTTTCCAGGACAGGAGTAATTTCCCCAATCTCTGCTGCCTTAGTGGCCTTCTCTGCTTCAGCAGTTTCACCTTCTGTCTTCTAAAGAGAAGGGTCACTTGAACTTCAGAGGATTGCTCACCCTCCATCTGAAGCTCAGCTCTCGCTTTCCTAATGACTTTTCTCTCGTTTACAGAGGGAATTTCTTCCCTCCAGACTTTCCCAGCCTCTATAAACTGTTCACCTGTAGCGCCCAGGTCACCTTTGCATAATTTGGCATGCTTCAGTGCTTGTGTCTCATTTTCACAATTTTTTTAGCAAGGATTATTCTTTTCTTTCCTGTCTGAACTGGGTCCTAGACCTCTCTAGTCTTTGAATCTCACTTTCAGCAACACAGCTATTTGACTCCCAGAGCTTCACCTTTGGATTTAACTTCTTAACAGACTTTTGAAACAATGCTTTTTCTTCTGACCCTACCTTCATGTTGCATGTCAAGGTTACCGCTTCAGTCTCTTTCTTAATATTCTCCAACAAGGTCTCCATTACTTCTACCGGTTGTTGGAACACACCTTTTAGCTTTTCCTGAATCAGGGTTCTCTTTCCAGCATCTGTCTTGGCGCTAATCAAGTCTTGCATTTCAGTGCGCACCCGCTTGTTAACCCATTCTTTCGCACCTTTAGGAGACACTGATTTCTCCTCAGTAAGCCACTGTTAACACATCTTTTGTTTCTTCTCCCAGTTAGACACCATCTGACATTGGTGACCAAGCTCCACACTAATGTCTTTTACTTCCTGCTGAAGACTCACTGTAAACTTCTCAAGTTCATCATAGACATCAATTTGAAGACAAAACAGCTGATTCATCACTTCCACTCCTTCTAGGACTTCACTGTCTTGCTCTTCAACCGTGACCCAGCATGCAGGGTTCTCATCCAGTTTCTCTTTCAAAACTGACACCTGCGCCTAAAGTGTCGCAATCTGCTCTGACAGATTCCTCTTAGCTTCTGCATCGTCCTCTAACTGCTTGAGGAACACATTTATCTCATCTTGCATAGTCTTCAGGTGTGCACTAAGACCAAGCCTTTGCTGCCTCTCTTCTTGCATCAGCCTCTGAGACTCTTCAATCTGGGCTTCTAGCTCCAGCTGCAGTCTATTCACTTTCTCAGATAGCGCTGTCTGCACTCAGTGACTTTTACTTGTAGCTCTTGAAGCTGCATCTCTACTGCATTTTTCTTGCATTCAGATTCATGTTTTTCTTTCAACAATACCTTCACCTTTTTGGTCAGCTCAATACACTCACTTTTTAATGTTTCTTTCACCCTTTCAGTTTGCTTAAACTGCTTGGACAGTTCCCCCATTACTACAGCATGACTCCGTTCCAGCTCCTGGATCTGGGCTTCATGTAGTTCAGCTTTCTCATGCAAGCTCATCTGTAGCTGGGACACCAGTCTCTCATGCAGTGCTTCCTGGTTTTCCTTGTACCCCAGTCTGTCTTTCAAGATCTCTGCTTGCTTCTCTGCCTGACTGCAAGCACCTTTCTCCATCTCCAATTTTCCTTAAGCTGACTTATCTGGAACTCCAATTCACCTTTTTTCTTTGCTAAATGCATTTTCAACTCTGCAACTTGATTCTGCAAACCTGTAGCTTGATTCCATGCATCTGTAGAATCTCTTTCTAACTTGCAGCACATCATCTCCAGCTCTTGGGTTTTCATTTGCAGTTTCCTACAGTCCTGTTTATACTGTACCTCCAGGCATACTCTGCGATCAGCCTCATTTGGGCTTTTTACCACAGCTTGCAGCTTGTGTTGCTCCTCAACAACCAGAGTTTTCAGCCTCCTGGCCCTTCAATCTCAGCCTGCAGCTTTTGTCACTCCTCAGCAACTATACATTCAGCCTCCTGGCTCTTTGCTTTGTGCGCCACTCAGTTTTGTGCCCGCATCCTTCACCATATGTGAAAAGTCGGAGTTCACTTGCCTCTGGATCTCCGTCCACATGGTTAGGAAGTTGCACACCTCACACAGAAACAGGCTCCAGCAGACTGAAGCTTCTTTAAATCTCTGGCTCGTGCCAGCCTTTATTCACAGCACATCAAACAGGTATCTCATACATAGCATATACAGTCCATAAACACCCCACCTGGGTTATTGTTGTCATGCCTGTCAACCTTGGGGCCTTTGCTGGTCCTCACTGGACCCCAGCTTGCAGCCTGTCTGCACTGCCAAGCTGTAACTTCCTCATATAGCTTCAGGGTTCACAACCCACAGGGTCCTGTCACAAACCCCTCCTGGGGTGTCTGGAGGGTGTCTTCCTGTATTACCTGCAATTGTTCTTCTCTGCCACCCATCTGCCATCAATCCCGTGACTGTGAGCGTCATCCACTTATTCATTCATAGAAATTAGATCGGTTTCATTTAAACTGACCCCTTTTTATGAATGGATTTTGTTTAATGACGTGGCAGATCACGTGGTTTGAGTGACATGGTGCGTCACGTGGGGTGACCCCATGACACCAAGATGGCACCCGCACCGGCATCCACCGAAAGCAGGTAATGTAAGTTAATTCTTTTAAATTGTATCTATTTATAGTTGTGTTGTCTTTGTAAACTTTATCATTGCTTGAGAAAGGCGGGTGTTCTCTGCCGAAACGCGTTGCAATAAATGTATGAATAATACAGCTGGCCACTAATTTTTTCTGTGCTCCGGAGAGCGGGGGTATTTTTATATTTTGGATTGGATCTATTTGGATAGCAAAGTCTGCAACCTCGGGACGACTCTCTATCGGTTGGATCTTGGAGTCCGGATTGTTACTTGACGTTATTGTGGATATTGAGTGCCAGTGGCTTCTCTGTTCAGGGAAGTCCACTGAGCACCAGGTGAGTTGTTACTCACTTACTTATTTATATGTTGGAATGTCATTCATTATGATATGAGGCGCTGAGTAATTGATTTTTATAAGTTCTACAAACTAACATTTATGGCTGAAAATGCTTGGAGCGCATTATTTTTAATGGGAATCAACTACAGGCATCTGTTTAAGGGCTCCCACCCACTGGCGTTTTTTTCTCCACTGCGATGCGATTCTAAAGTTAAAGTCTCGCATCGCAGTGCAAGAAAAACGCAGGCAGATATCCCAAAATCGCTGGGATATCGCTGCGACATCGCCAGTCTTCTCAATGGGGCCAGCGGCAGCAGCGCTAGCCCCATTGAAAAGATATGGAGAATGTCGCGGACCTCTGCCACAGCTGTGACCGCTGTCACAGCTGCGACAGGAGTTTCCTTCATCCCCGTGGGGACCGCGGGGATGAAGGAATCCTCTGTCACAGCGGCAGAAGTCCGTGGCATGCTATCCCATTGCTTTCAATGGGATCGGCACTGCTGCCGATCCCATTGAAAGCAGTGGTTTCTGACAAGCCCTGCAGAATGATTATCAGAGAAGGGCTTGAAATATAAGCCCTTCCCCGATAATCATAAAAAAGTGGTTAAAAAAATAATAAAAAAGTTACTCACCTCTCCTGCTGTCAGCCGCGTCCTCCGGCTGGCTCCCCGACACTGCTACTGAGCTCTTTCAGCAGACGGGGATTTAAAAATCCCTGCCTCCTGAAAGGGCTGTGCAGATTGGCTGAGGACTCAGCCAATAGCAGCTACTGCTTAGCTATTGGCTGAGCGCTCAGCCAATGACAGATAGCTCTTAGCTATTCATTCATAAATAGCTAAGATATTGCTATTCATAAATGAATAGCTAAGATCTATCTGCCATTGGCTGAGCGCTCAGCCAATAGCTAAGCAGTAGCTGCTATTGGCTGAGCCCTCAGCCAATCTGCACAGCCCTTTCAGGAGGCGGGGATTTTTAAATCCCCGTCTGCTGAAAGAGCTCAGTAGCAGTGACGGGGAGCCAGCTGGAGAACGCGGCTGACAGCAGGAGGGGTGAGTAACTTTTTTATTATTTTTTTAACCACTTTTTTATGATTATCGGGGAAGGGCTTATATTTCAAGCCCTTCTCCGATAATCATTCTGCAGGGCTTGTCAGAAACCACTGCTTTCAATGGGATCGGCAGCAGTGCCGATCCCATTGAAAGCAATGGAATAACATGCCGTGGACTTCTGCCACAGCTGTGACAGCTGTGATAGCTGTGACAGAGGGTTCCTTCATCCCCGCGGTCCCCTAGACTTAGAGAGAGCAAACCCAAAGTTTTTACCTTTGGAATAGTATAACCTCGAAATGAGATTGAACAAGTTAATTGGTCTGTATGATTACTAGAGGGAAATTTTGATCAATGGTTGAGGCCATATATTTGTGCAAGATCTGATTCTATAATTACCATCAGGGATCAGTAATACATGATCATAAAAATGAATGGTGAAAGTTACAACCAATATAATTCTCTATCAATACAGCATACAATCCAAATGTAAGTGTCATCTTAAATTTTATACTTTAAATTTTAGGATATTTTATTAAAGCAAGGAAACCATATTGAACGGTGGTACTGCTAGTCTCTGTCCCGGCAAAGAACAAGTTCAATTATGACATTACAAAATTTTTATTATAGAATTCTGAAGCTGGATTTTGTTGCTTCTGTACAAGAAGAATAAGAAATGGAGAATGTTTTGAATAAGTGAAGTCTACTAAACAAGATGGGTGGCTAGTAGAGATGAGCGAACGTACTCGTCCGAACTTGATGCTCGCTCGAGTATTAGGGTACTCGAGAGGCTCGTTACTCGAGACGAGCACCACGTGGTACTCGAGTCAATTCCATTTCCTTCCCTGCATATTTTGCGCCATTTTCTGGCCAATAGACATGCAGGGAAGGCATTACAACTTCCTCCTGTGACGTTCCAGCCCTATCCCACCCCCCTGCAGTGAGTGGCTGGCGAGATCAAGTGACCGCCGAGTATATAAAGCAGTCCCGCCCGCTGCTCGCCTCAGACACACGCTGGCAGATTGGGGAGAGTGCTACTGGTGCTATAGGGAGAGTGTTAGCATCTTCAAGAACCCCAACGGTCCTTCTTAGGGCCACATATAACCGTGTGCATTACTGTTGTGGCAGCTGGGAGCAGTTTTGCACAATTTTTTTTTTTTTCATCTCGGGCTGTGCAGGCCATTACAGCTATAGCGTTCTCAGTCTGCAGTCTATTATACAGAGTATAGGGAAAGTACTGCTGCTGATATAAGGAAAGTGGTAGTGTAGGATCCTGTCTACAAGAACCCCAACGGTCCTTCTTAGGGCCACATCTGACCGTGTGCATTACTGTTGTGGCAGCTGGGAGCAGTTTTGCTGTTTTTTTTTTTTTTCATCTTGGGTTCTGCAGACTATTGCGTTTTCAGTCTGCAGCCAATTATACAGAGTATAGGGGCAGTACTGGTCAGGCAGGGACAGTGGTAGTGTAGAATCCTGTCAACAAGTACCCCAAAAAAGCTCCTCCTTAGGGCTACCTGTGAGCGTGTACATTACTGTTGTAGTGGCTCACTATTAGCCAGCTAGGCCTTTCTGCAACACAGCGTATATTTTATTTCGGCCTACAGTGTGCGTTACATAACCGCTGTGACCCTCCAAGTGCAGGCCAATAATTGCCTAATCTACACCGCTCTGTGCGCCCCCTCAACTTCACGCACAGCGTATGCCCACAGCCGCTGATAGAGGGAAAGACAGATACACGCTATCTAGGCTCCTGGTTTTTTCAAAAACATCTGAAAAAAAAATCCTCCTTAGGGCTACTTTACTGCGCGGCTGCTAGGAGTTGTAGTGGCTCACTATTAGCCAGCTTGGCTTTTCTGCAGCCTAGCGTATAATTTTTTTGGCCTACAGTGTGCGTAACATAACCGCTGTCAGCCTCCAAGTGCAGGCAAATAATTGCCTAATCTTTTACAACGCTCTGTGTCTGCTGTATTCGAAATACACCATGCTGAGGGGTAGGGGTAGGCCTAGAGGACGTGGCCGCGGGCGAGGAAGCGGACGTCCATGTGAGGGTGTGGGCACAGGCCAAGTTCCTGGTCCAGGTGAATCGCAGCCGGTTGCTGCGGGATTAGAAGAGAGGCAAGTTTCTGGGGTCCCCAGCTTCATATCACAATTTATGGGTCCACGTGGTAGACCTTTATTACAAAATGAGCAGTGTAAGCAGGTCCTGTCGTGGATAGCAGAAAATGCATCCAGCAAACTATCGACCACCCAGTCTTCTACGCCGTCCACTGCTGCAACTCTGAATCCTCTTGCTGCTGCTCCTCCTTCCTCCCAGCCTCCTCACTCCATGAAAATGACACATTCTGATGAGCAGGCAGACTCCCAGGAACTGTTCTCGGTCCCCTGCCTTGATCGTGAAAAAATGGTTCCTCTCCCACCTGAGGTGTTTGTCGTGACCGATACCCAACCTTTGGA
Source organism: Eleutherodactylus coqui (assembly GCF_035609145.1). Taxonomy (NCBI): domain Eukaryota; kingdom Metazoa; phylum Chordata; class Amphibia; order Anura; family Eleutherodactylidae; genus Eleutherodactylus; species Eleutherodactylus coqui. Next base: position 143,464,688 of record NC_089846.1, read on the forward strand.
AAGCTCCCGGGGTCCAGGTGATGAGGCTGGGGACTTCCGGCAACTGTTTCAAAAGCTTTCAGTGGGTGAGAGGGTCGATGATGATGAGACACAGTTGTCAATCTGTGAGGTAGTAGTAAGGGCAGTAAGTCCGAGGGAGGAGCGCACAAAGGATTCGGAGGAAGAGCCACTGGATGATTAGGTGACTGACCCCACCTGGTTCGCTAAGCCAACTGAGGACTGGTCTTCAGAGGGGGAGGCAAGTGCAGCAGCAGGACAGGTTGGAAGAGGCAGTGGGGTGGCCAGGGGTAGAGGCAGGGCCAGAGCGAAGACTCCCCCAACTGTTTCTCAAAGCACCCCCTCGCGCCAAGCCACCCTGCAGAGGCCAAGGTGCTCTAAGGTGTGGATGTTTTTCAGTGAGAGCGCGGACGACCGACGAACAGTGGTGTGCAACCTGTGTCGCGCCAAGATCAGCCGGGGAGCCAACAGTACCAGCCTCACCACCACCAGCATGCACAGGCATATGATGGCCAAGCACCCCATGAGGTGGTACGAAGGCCGTTCACCACCTCCGGGTCGCACCACTGCCTCTCCCCCTGTGTCCCAACCTGCCACTCAGATCCAACCCCCCTCTCGGGACACAGGCATGAGCGCCTCCCGGCCTGCACCCACACCCTCACCTCCGCTGTCCTCAGCCCCATCCAGCAATGTCTCTCTGTCGCTAGCGCAAGCCTTGGAGCGCAAGCGCAAATACGCCGCCACACTCCCGCACGCTCAAGCTTTAAACGTGCGCATTGCCAAATTGATCAGCCTAGAGATGCTGCCGTACAGGCTTGTGGAAACAGAGGCTTTCAAAAACATGATGGCGGCGGCGGTCCCACGATTTATGTTGCGGGAGACGT